>NW_028173799.1:10000-34333 GCF_963971535.1 Notolepis coatsorum | reverse complement strand
CTGTTTACTGCAGAGCAGAGGGACTGGGAGACCCATGTTACTGACCAGACACTCTATATCAGTGATGGCTGTTTACTGCAGAGTGAGGGACTGGGAGACCCATGTTACTGACCAGACACTCTATATCAGTGATGGCTGTTTACTGCAGAGTGGAGGGACTGGGAGACCCATGTTACTGACCAGACACTCTATATCAGTGATGTCTGTTTACTGCAGAGCAGAGGGACTGGGAGACCCATGTTACTGACCAGCACTCTATATCAGTGATGTCTGTTTACTGCAGAGCAGAGGGACTGGGAGACCCATGTTACTGACCAGACCATCTATATCAGTGATGTCTGTTTACTGCAGAGTGGAGGGACTGGGAGACCCATGTTACTGACCAGACACTCTATATCAGTGATGTCTGTTTACTGCAGAGCAGAGGGACTGGGAGACCCATGTTACTGACCAGACACTCTATATCAGTGATGTCTGTTTACTGCAGAGCAGAGGGACTGGGAGACCCATGTTACTGACCAGACACTCTATATCAATGATGGCCGTTTTACTGCAGAGCAGAGGGACTGGGAGACCCGTGTTACTGACCAGACACTATATCACTGATGGCCGTTTACTGCAGAGCAGAGGGACTGGGAGACCCTGTTACTGACCAGACACTATATCACTGATGGCCGTTTACTGCAGAGCAGAGGGACTGGGAGACCCGTGTTACTGACCAGACACTCTATATCAGTGATGGCCGTTTACTGCAGAGCAGAGGGACTGGGAGACTGTGTTACTGACCAGACACTCTTATCAGTGATGGCTGTCAGAATGTAGAGCTATTATTATAACATGTAGACCACTCGTTTAACTAGGGATGCTCGATATGGCTTTTTTACCGATACCGATATTGTCCAACTCTTTCCGATACTGATATCAACCGATACCGATAATCAGGGAAAAACGAAATAATTTCAGGTAATTAACATTACATATCTCTTGTTGTGGAATTAACATTATGCATACTTTGACAATAAATAAAATCTTACTTGCTTGCCTGGGTAAATAAAGTTATAGAAATGTTAAAAAAAAAAAAAAAAAAAATTGAAAACCGATACCGATATTTCCGATATCAATTTTAATGCCGATATCGGCCGATAATATCGGTAGGCCGATACTATCGGACATCCCTAGTTTTAACCCTTTCACTACCACACTACAGAAGGTTAACCTTTCACTACCACACTACATGCGGTACCCTTTGTCGTGTGGCAGTGAAAGAGTTAAGCTTATGTATTGTCACAGTGAAAGGGTTAACAAAAAAACACCACTTACAGCTCCTTTTTAATATCTGATCATTACCCAATTGTAAGAAGCCAGTATCGCACCAGCGTTGGTATCGCGGGCACCACCCCTCTCCTCTCACATCCCACCTTCACTGTCGAGGGTGGGCGTTACAATGGACCCCCCCCCCCCCCCCCCCCCTCATCCCAGTTACCAAGGTGACGCATGGCGAGATCTCGTCTGTGGCGACCCTTAGGTTAATGTTTTCATCCTCTCGGTGTGTGTGATCTATTATTAACTCCTGTCAAGCATCACACTACACACTACGCATATTGTCAGTTGGACGGCTGTGTGAGCTGCGTTCGAGCGCCTCGGCCGTTCATGAATGTTAATCACACCCAGAGGGGTTTACCCATCATGTGACGTACCCCCTCTCTCTGCGACACGCTGAGGCCTGCCGTATCGGTTCAGCCATCAACACTGTGCATGTATTTGCGTGTTAACCCTTTCACTGGCACGCTACAGAAGATTAACCCTTTACTATCACACTAACCGTCGGTACTAGTGTGATGGTAAAGGGTTAACCTTCTGTAGTGTGCCAGTGAAAGGGTTAACCTGCTGTCGTGTGGCAGTGAAAGGGTTAAGCTTCTGTGTATGTCGCAGTGAAAGGGTTAACGTTTGATTGTGTGTCAGTGAAAGGGTTAATAATGGTACAAAATGACTCATGCAGCCCTGCTGGTCTTGTGAAAGTGGAGCGTACCATTTCTAAAGGGAAGGGGAGAACGAGTGGAATAATCATATCTCTGTATTCACACGGCGTGGGGCCAGTGGTGATTCATATACAGTATTCATGAGTCAGGAGAGAGTGGAGAAATGGAGGATGACATCATATAATAGCTTGATGATACAGTCTCTCTCTGGTGGTCTTTTTTCTTATCAGTCTGTGCTGATCAGCCCTCTGGCTCCATCTGGTGGTGGGGAGGGGAAGAAACTAGGGGAAAGGTCGTGTTGGAAATGGTTCATTCCACTACAGATTGTTTTTCTTTTCAAATTGTTTCAAGTTGGGTTCCCTCAGAGATACAGTGGAAATGTGTCATTTCTGAAATGGCAAATGAGTCAATTTGTCCTGCCTGAAGGGCATCCACAGTGATAGGCTGCTTGACAGTATTGCACCGCCACTGCCCCCTGCTGGAGGAGCAAGGAAATACTAATAACAAGGCCATCATCTTCGCTGCTTTCAAAGACTCCTAAATAACAAGAAGTGTATGCAATGACCCTAATCTTCTCTCTCTCCTGTATTTCTCTCTCTCTCTGTCTCCCTCCCTCTATCTCTGTCTCTCTGTCTCCCTCTCTGTCTTTCTCTCTCTCTCCCTCCCCCTCCCGCTCCTCTCTCTCTCCCTCTCTCTCTCTCTCTCTCCCCCCCTCCTCTCTCTCTCTCTCCTCCCTCTCCCTCCTCCCCCCCCCTCTCCCCCTCCCTCTCTCTCTCTCTCCCCCCTCCCTCTCTCTCTCCCCCCTCCCTCCTCTCTCCCCCCCTCTCCCTCTCCTCTCCCCCCCTCTCTCTCTGTATCTCCCTCCTCACTCCCCCCCCCCCCCCCCCCTCCCCCTCTCAGGTGTGACGAGTACGTCACCCAGCTGGGACGAGATGCAGCGGCAGCTGGCGGCGGCGGAGGACGAAAAGGAAGACCCTGAACTCGCTGCTCCGCATGGCCATCCAGCAGAAGCTGGCGCTGACGCAGCGGCTGGAGGACCTGGAGTTCGACCACGAGCAGACCCGGCGCGGGGGCACCGCCAGCCGGGTGAGGGGGCCGCGGGCGCGTCGCCAACATCGCGGCCGCCGCCGCGGCCACCGCCGCCAACGCCAACAACCCCCTCCACGTAAGTCCCAGCCGCCTGACCTGTCGCCCGGAGCGCCTCAACGCCATGCCCAACGGCATCCTGGGAGGCCCCCTGGTGTTCTGCAGCGAGAAGTACAAGATCTACTGCGACTGAGAGGAAGAGTCCACATTGGGACCGCTGTGTACAGAGGGGAGGGCGTCGTGGCCTCCCCTGCCTTAGTGTTTAAAAAGAGCCCCACTCGCTCAGCTTCAGCGCCTGGACGCGGCCTGCGCCCCCCCCCCCGGGGCTCACCGTGTGTCTAGCCTCCATACGCCCCCCATGGCTGATCATACCTGCTATAGTGTAACCGCTTATGGGATGTGTGTGTGTACAGTGTGTGTACAGTGTGTGCACTAGACGTTTGGGGACTGTAGTAGACATAATATGGCATGTGGATTATTGTTGGGCCCCTCTGACAAGGGGGGGTTTTTGTGGATATTATGGGGTGTCTATCTATTCTCTCCGCTGTCGTCGTGCCGTACCGTACGTATGATGTAAACGGTGGCCGGCTTTTGTGCTCGTTTTTTGGTCTGACTCCACCGAAAGTGTGTCGCCCTGGTAACGGTTACCAGGCGTTTGGTGGGGGGGGGGGCGGGGACTTGTAAAAGAGGGCGTCACCACATGGTCATGTGACTAAACACGTGACGTCCTCTCTACTCTTTGGCTTTGTCTGTCGGCGTCGGTGCTCCTTCAAAGCGGCCCCCCTTCCCCCCCCTCCGTGGGACCGACCTCTGCCCAGCAACCCGCTGTCCAATCAGGTCACTGTTAAAATGTTTACATGAAAAGAAACAAACAATATGCAAAACTCCCTCTGCCGTCGCCGGGGGAGCAAACACAGTGTTATTATTCGCTGTATTTCTTGACGGAAATTCAAATCTCCTTTTTTAAAGCGGGTTGGCTGATGATTTGACGTCGGGAGGTGGGGCGTAAAAAGGTCAAGGAGCACCTGTGACCGCAGGTGTTATATCAGGATCCTGTTAAAGCTGTGATGATGCTAGTACACCAACACGTCGTCGTAGGGTCAGTCCAATCGCATGGCTTTGTGGCTGAAAAACGCTAACTGAGCTTTTTTCACTGTTTGTTTTCCTGTCGGCAGGTGTGTGCGGGTGTGTCACACGACACGAGCACACGTGCTACAGGCACTACGTGTACTACATTGTGTACTACACGTACTACAGGGCTCTACATACGTGTACTACATGTACACTACAGGGCTCTACATTGTAAAACGAGAGGAGTTATTTGGCGTCCGCTGAGACCCAGGAGGGCTATAATCGAGACCCTCATCCCGTCGCGCGCGGTGTGTTCTCTCGGAGCCATGTTGTTTCCCCCGAGAGGGAAACGTTCAAATTAAGTGCACTTCAGCGTTAGGTGCCTCAGGTTCCTATACTTCTGTTCAAACAATAGGATATGAAGATATACAATATAGTTTTGATCAAAGGTGGTTTTATAAACGACGACAACAATGGAGAAAATCGTAAAAAGAGCACAAATCAACAAATAAAGAGGCACCTGATCTGGTTCACGAATCTGCGAAGGAAACCGACGGACTCGGCAAAGTGCCTGTCGATCCCAAACACGTGATATATTTATCTACCTATCTATCTATCTGTTGATGTAAAGCCCTGATCTCTTCCTCCTCCTCCTCCTCGTCTCTCTTTTGGGAGCTCTCTTTTTGAGCTCTCAAATGTTCTCTCGTGTGGTTTACGTCGTCATGGTTTGGAGAAAAGAAACGTGAAAAAAAAACGACGACAACAACAATGCCACCAACGACATCCTCGTGTATCTAACCTGTGTCTTGTCGCTCGGTCGCCATGGCGACCTTCTCTCTTTCTAGATTGTCAGCCGCTTGCTTCCCCCCCATCGCCGCTCCTTTAAGTAGAAAGAGGGATTGTGGGTGGAATAAAAGCACCCTCGTCTGAATATGTTTCTGTCAGGTAACGTCCTCACGCACGTGTGTTTCCAGAAACCTGCCTGTGTGTGTCTGTGTGTCTGTCTGTGTGTACAGCCCAGCTTCGACGAAAATTAAAGACCCATGTGTGTGTGTGTGTGTGTGTGCGTGTCTGTGTGTGTGTGCATGTTTTATGACATTTTGCAAATGGAGGGTCGTTCATTTCCGGACTTGCTGTTTGGTGTGTGTGTGTGTGTGTGTGTGTGTGTGTGTGTGAGGACGAACCAACGTACTGTCTTAGTACCCGAAATAGCTTTAACCTCTTTGCAAGCTAGCGTTAGGCAGATAGATAACACACACAAAAAAAAGGAGTGGGGCCTGTGTTAGATAAATCCATGTATTGCTTGTGGATCATAAACATATTAGCTTTATGATGCTAAAAGCAGGGTTGATGTGAGGAAATCCTGCAAGATTAATCGAATTATGCTTTTTCCTTTTTTTTATACTACCAGTAAACCTATGATGTATAAAAACTATATTCTTGATATGATCGTGTTCAGGTTATGATCTTGCAGGATCCTCTTATTCGATGTTTCCCTCCCCCGATGTGAGGAACAGCCACAGTCGTCAACCCTGCTCGAAGCCTAGTGTCCGTCGGTCACGGCACGCAGCATGGAGACGAGGCTATCGTACAAAACACAGCTGCGACATATTCTGTTTTCTATCAGTTTTGCGAAGAAGACAGAGAAAAGAATACTTCAGGAGTAGAGAGAGGTGAGAACCCGCTACTACTCGTGTGGGGGAAAAAAACAGCTCCTGATGCAGGAGAGATGAAGAAAGCTAGACACACGCCGGCGAAGGAAGCTAGCTGTCTCTGGCTTTTTACGGCTGACTTTTTGATATGGTGGAGAAATACGTCCAGATGGTTTTCCTGAGGGAGAAACCCTTTGGAGCTTCTTGAGAGAGAGAGAGAGAGAGAGAGGGGGGGAAAAAGAAGGATGTTAATTGATATGTGGTTGTTCGATCAACTGGTATCTGGTACCAGATGACATTGATTCAAATTAGCTGACCCCTCTTAACGGCTTCTCTGTGTATATAGGCTCTGTGGGATTCACAGAGCAAATAAATGTATCTAAAAACCCGCCCTCCCTCCCCAGGCAGAGTTAAAAATACAACAACCCTGTAGTTTGAAATCAATGTCTATACGCTGATCTGGTGACATCACGGCATGCCACCGGAATAAGCTCCTCCTACCTCTTGCTTTGCAGGCTCCTCCCACTTCACCTTTTGAGTTCTCTTCCGTGTGTAAAAACGAACTGCATCTAATTTCCGATTGGTTAAAGGCCTGCATGTCTAAAGAAAGTTTAAAAAAAATATTATTTCCATTGACCTGCATGGCATATGGGGGGAAAGACCCATCTCCTTTTTAACCTGGTTCTATAGGATGTGGCTTCAGTTTTCTTTTATAGAGGTGAAAGGTCATGGTACTTGTGAGTCATTGGCTGTCTGCACACGCTGGTTCTCTTGTTGGGATACAGTGTGGTGGTGAATGTGCTTCTAACATCTGCCTGAACAGACGCCTAACGCAGCTTCTTCTCAGTTGCTATGACTAACCTGCGCCGCCGCCTCTGTTTGGATTGAGATGACCTGCTACTGACCAAGTTTTAACCATCGCTTCTAAATCGACGAGCAAATGGCTAATTTTGTTTGTTTCTCCTCCATTTTGCAGTAATTACAGTAATTCTGCCCAGATGAGGAGAAGTACCAACTCAAGGTCCATTCTTACCGCTGACCGTAGATTTTTAGCACTGTAGGCCATTCGGACTTGAAGACAAAAAAAAATTATCTAAATGAAAACGCTGATTTGAAATCGTCCTTCCTTTTAAAAAAATGTTTTACTCTTAAATGTGATGCGTTACGGGAATTCTAAACAAAATGGTGTCCGTCATTTTCAAGTGCGGCTGCTAGACGCCTGTATCTCACAAGTACAATCGACTGATTGGAAGTAGAACCAGATATCTTGTGACTGGCCTGTAGGGTAAACCCTATACAAAAAAGCCAGGAGGGAAATGGGTTTGTTTCTCAATGTAAAATCAAAAAGCTATTTTTGTCCTGTTGTATATTTTTTTATTTAATTTTTTAGTTTGTTTTTGTTTATTGTTTTCATAATCTGTGCACTTTTCATTATATAGGATTATAACATACTATTATTAATCTAGGAAAGGGTGGTAAGCACTATGGTTTGTGAGTTACCGAGTCAAGTATCTACATAGGACGGTATAACGATAGGAACACGTCCTCCTGAGTGGTGTCCTCGTCCGATCCGACCGGAGACCAACTCTACCGAAGGCACCACAAACCACAGGCCTACTATTTGACTTTATCCTTGAGAATTTATCCATGGAAATAATCATTCTTCAGTTGTTATGTTTATGTTCCATCCTTTTATATTATGCTGTCGGTGGTTTTGCTTTTATGTTCGTTCTACTGCCATGTTCTATAATATACAACAAAAATCCAGGGTGAGCTAATTCTGGGGTTGTTCATGTATTTATTATTCCTAGGAATAGTTCAAAAATAACGCGGAGAAACTTGACGGCGCTCTTTGACTCAAATATGGTAAGATGTGTTCTGGGAAAAATTTGAGTGACATTTGATCTAGTTTTCCTGACCTCTTACCAGGGGGGCGTTCCACTGAGAAGGGATCACTGACCTACTGAATTCTCTGCAAGTGCATCAATTAAATTCCAAATTGGAATTGGCTTCATTCTCTCTTTTGTTTATTGTGCCAAATCTTGGTACACCATTTAGGTTGAAAAAAAGAATCAAGAATCTGAAAGAAGGCATGAGGAAGGTGTAGTTTGGGCCCAGGGCTTTCCGCCCAAGCGCCAGGGGGAGGGGGGGGTCGTTTTTTTTTGTTTTAGTTCTTCGTTTCTAACCAGTAGTGCCTTTCATTGTATCAAGGGAGAATTTTAGACTAGTATTTTGTGTTTTATTTTTATTTTCAGGTCAGGATTTTGGGTTCAAAATGACTGTGAGCAGCAATAAGTGCAACAGGGGGAATGCCCTCCTCTGCATGAGTGAGACGATAACGTTTTGAAATTAGCTCAATTTACCTGAAATTGTATTGAATTCTGCAGGTCAGTGATCCTGACCATAAATTCAGGGGTCATGAGAAACGGTGTTTTTTTTTTTTTTTTCGTTTTTTTATCAAACTTTTGGGAACCAAAAGAAATCCCTTTTGGCCTCCTAATAATTATTGATCAAAATGCTCCCAAGCATCATCGGTAACATGTTTGGGTGGACGGTGTGTGCTATTGGAAAACATCTACGTATCTCTAGCTTTGTATGGTGATGGTAATGTGATATCGATAGTATTGTTGAATAACAAAATGTGCAGAGAGCGCATTTTTATCCTTATTTTTTTGTCCATTTTGTTTTTTTTACATCTTTTAAAGCATTGTAATTTCAGTAAACAGAAAACAATATTTGCATCAACAAGCTCGACTAGTGCCATTAAAGCCAACGCTTGTTTGTTGAGGCGTAAAAAGTGAAAGGAAATACGGATGGGTAAGCTAAAAAGAAAAAGTGCAATTTAAATACTGTTTTACATGAAAAAGACAAAAAGGTTTTCTGTTTGCTGGAAGCGATAGCGTTGTGATAATAAAGAATTTAGCCGTCTAAAACTTTATATTGTCATATTGTTTTCAGTATTGATCCATAATGAGAGTTTGATACCTTTATATGAAATAACGACTTCACCTGTATGTTGGTATTTATTTGGAGTCATGCAGCACTGTATTCTTATCAATGATGCGCATATTGATTAGTGGCATATTGATTACAGCTCAACGTCATATGCATGTTCCTCGGTCATGGGACCTTTACACAGAATTGAAAACAAACGTAGAACTTCATCGAGGGTGGAACAATGAGAAGAAGAGGAGGAAGAAGAAAAGGAAACAAAAAAAGGAGAAAAAAAAGAACTTTTTTAGTCTAATGTTTTACTGCTGAACTAATCCTATGAAAGTGTTGTTTGTTTCCAATAGAGAGGTGTCTGTGTAAAGGTAGTCATGCTGGCTAAAATCAATAAATGTGACTTAAGTCCTATGGTGTCCCGTCTGTGTTGTTATTGATGAGAACATGATGAATTGAAAATGGGGGACCCTGATGTAAACAAGACGAAAGTCTTTCTCTGGTCTGCATCCCCTTAACAATTGTGTGTATTGAGCCGTACTGTACTGTACCCATTCTGCAATCTGTTAATAAAGTTATCAATCAATCAACAGGCATCTGATTCGCTAAAGCTGCACTATGTAGTTTTGGGCGATTTAAAAAAAAAAACGTGTTGAAAAAAAATCCAATCTATAATATGATGTCTTTAAAACTGCATTAATAAAGTGTCCAGGAAGGACGGCTGGAACACTCTTAGATGGTCTGTTTGTGGAGTCCTGCCCTCCCTCTACATGTAAATGGTAAATAGTGCATTTTATATAGCAGCTTTTATCCAAAGCGCTTTATAATTTTTGTTCCACACATTCACTCGCACACTCACACATCGACGGCGGAGGCGACCACGCAAGGTGCCAACCTGCTCATCGGGAGCACTTGGGGGTTAAGCTGCCCTTGGAGCAGCGGGAATCGAACCGGGAACCTGCGGATTACCAGACGACTGCTCTTACCTCCCGAGCGAACCACTGTTGCCCCCATTTACAAAACAAAGAAGAATCTTCTAAAGTTAACGTTGATCAAAATAAAGGTTGTTCTAGATCGGGGTGTTAAACTGTTTTGCAGCATTATGTAGCTAATTGTTCTAAAAGTGATTTTTCTCTTCCCAAAACGACATAGTGGCGCTTTAACCCTTTCACTGCCACACTACAGAAGGTTAACCTTTCACTACCACACTACAGACGGTTGACCGTCTGTAGTGTGGTAGTGAAAGGGTTAACCCTTTGTTGTGTGGCAGTGACGGGTTAATCTTCTGTATTTGTCGCAGTGAAAGGGTTAACCTGTATTGTTGCAGTGAAAGGGTTAACCCTTTGGTAGTGTGGTAGTGCAAGGGTTAATCGGCTAACAGCCGGGGTCTCTCCTCGGAGCCGGTGGCCGCGTCCCGTTCGGGGGTCGTCTCATTAAAAGTGTCCCCTTGATGGCTCCCTCCACTACAGCTGGTCTAGTCTGCAGTGGGATGCAGCAGCAGCAGCCATGGTCCTAGTGTTCCCAGCTGGACACCAAGGGCTGGGGGAGGCAGGGGGCGCTGTCTGGAACCCTGCAAGACACGCTCACATGTCACCCTCTCTCTGCCTCTCTTTTCTGCTCTTTTGCTTCATTTTCTTTATTTCTATATATATATATATATTTCTTTTTAACTTTGATTTGATTTTATTAGACATAAAAAAAAATACAAGATTCCAGATTCAAGACTTATTTCCATTGTGGTCCTTGGTCTCAGACAGACGAGCAATAGAAAACATGACCACAAATAACAATTTGACAAACTACAGAGACATGAACATTTTAAGTGCAGTACAAACGTAGCCACAGACGACAATGTATCGGACAACATTTTTTTTTCTTTTTTTAAACTTTGGCCATTTCCCTGGCTCTTTTATACGTTTATCGCATTTATACTTGGTCAAGTTCGACCGACAGAAGCAGGCTGAAAGGGTTCAGATGGGGGGAAGACACTCTGGGAAAGGCACGGCTGCAGTCCGGGATTCGAACTCGCTCAGCCCCAGATCCGTGACGAGCACGGTTGTCCACGGCGCTGAAATAGCACTCGCGGTACGTGGTGAGCTACTGGAGCTCCCCTCGGACAACATTTTCATGCATTTTTAAATCTAGTTTTTGACATTGTCGAGGAGCCATGATTTGACTTTTTTCTTAAAATTGTGTTCGGCTACTGATGCATTTTAGCTGTGGAGGTAGCAAATTCCAATGTGTGGCTCCCCCTTCAGCTACCTAGTACAGGCCAGAGGGAAGGAACAAATACTTATAAATAAATAAAAACCAATGTATTTCAATTGTGAAAACTTACCCATAGCCCAAAACACATTGGTTTTATTCAAGTATCTCTCTCTCGTCCTAGAATAGAAATACTTTATTCATCCCGAGGGAAATTGGGCATGCTACAAATCGCTCAGAGTAAACGGTAAACATTTAGTGTAGACAAAAACAAAAGTCACAAATGGGAATAAAAACAAGCCTGATAATAGAATACGGTCCGGGATATACATTTCCTATGTTACCTTCTAATATAAAAGATACAGTAACTACATTGCCTTCCTAGTGTAGCTGAATTCACCCCCTTCCCCCGACATGCTCCAAACCAAAGACACGCCCATCATGCAGACGGGAGCCAATGCCATTTGACCTTTCATACACCCAGCACTTCCTGTCCAAGCGCTGTAAGGCCTAACGCTTTGTCCATTGAAAAATCTCTTTTCTCCGCTAGCTTTTCCAATGAGAACTCACGCTGCTGGCCTCCAGTTTCCTCGAAGAAGGATCTCCGCCGTGATAAATCAATAAAGGAAACGAAACAGTGTGTTGTGTTGTGTTACATTCTTTCAGAGGCTGCCATAGTTATTACGTGTGTCTGCGAATAGCTGTTTTACAACACGACCCTTAATATGATTTATTGCAATCCGGCACAGACATGAAAAACAAGAGTGTTATTTCAATGGCCGGTGTTTTGAATTCTTGATAATAATAAAAACACACACCACCACAGGCCTCCTCCCAATTCAATACACCAGTGATGGTCACAGGGTTTTCAAGATTCCTGTCGCTATTACTGTGCCGAGGCTCGTCGTGTGTCAGACGTGACGTCAGCCTCCTTTCATAACCTAAATATGAAATCAATGAAGTACTGTATACAGTCATTTTTTTTTTATACATAAGTACAGTGAAACCATTTACCAGACGGACCACACCATACGCCAGACGGACGGGATCTGATGGCCAGAGCGTTATGGGAGACAGAGGGGAGAGGTCAATTCATTGGCAGCCTATGACATCACTATGGTAACAGCGGAGTCTTTGTTGGGGCTACAGCCAGTGCAATACCATGGCTGGCTGGGAGAATATAGGTCAACAGTGGGATTGAGTGCAGGGCATGAGGACTGTCCTATTCCTTATAGCTTATATGTTGTATATTATGTTGTATTCGTTGTATAAGTCCATCCGTGTGTGCTGTCTTTGCACTGTGTGAGGTGTCCTCTGGCGTGTGGCCCGTGTCTCGTCCACAGGGGTCAGGAACCTTTTTGACTGGGAGAGCCATAAAAGCCAAATATTTCTAAATATATTTCATTGAGAGCCATATAGTATTTTTAACGTATAATAAATTAAATATGTCTTACTTTTAATGCGACTTCTGGTGCTGCATGGTTTTGCTGATGGCCTTGTAATCTGGTTCATACGTGGTGAGGTTGAGCTTCATGCAGGCGTTGAGGCTTCCATCAGTTAAACGTGAGCGTAGGTTGGTCTTAATGTTCCTCATATGCAAGAATGACTGCCCACATGCATATGTAGAGCCAAACATGGTCAATACGGCAATACTCACGCTGCATTGTGTGGTATGTCACAGGAAGCTCGTTCCAAGTTTTAAGAATCAGCTGGTCTTCAGGTTGAAGATTTTTAATTTCTGTCCACTTGTGTTCCCTCGCCAGCTCTGCTCGCTATATCTTCAGCTACAGATACTATTAGCTGTATCTTCAAAACTAATTTCTGTTTACTTTTAAATGACACAGTATTATTAAGAAATATCACAAGTATTAAAAAAAAAATTACTCAAAAAATTCTGGGAGCCATATGCTGTCACCAGAAGAGCCATATATGGCTCGCGAGCCATAGGTTCCCGTGTTACAACGTGGATTGTTGTGTGTTCTTCTTGGTGCAGATAGCCAAGTTAAATTCTGGAGTGTCCCTACATGGGGATGACTGATGGCACTGACCCAACCCTGGTGGTCTTGTGATTCTAGTTGACATACAGGCTATATACCCACCCACCTTTCCTCAAGGCAGTTAACCTCTTAAGCCCTAGCCCTATTTAAAAAAAAGAATCGGCCTAAAAATACATACCTAAGTAAATGGAAGATTGCTCCACTTCTACAAGGTCCATTTGCATGTTCTTGGTATCTAGGGGCATCTATGGATCTCATGGAATGTATTCCCAGTGTCATAAATAGTGTGTCTGTTACTATAGGCTTGAGTAAATTGTGATGAAACAAAGGAGAATATAAATTATGATTTTTCGGTGACAGTGCTAAAAATGCTAAAGACATTACCAGACATGAAAAACTGCAGCCTGAGCTCATTCAGCGCCTTCTTGAGATCACGTGTACAAAAAATCTAAGCAAATGAATAAAAGAGTATAGGTTATTTTCAGGCTCATTATCTTTATGATGAAGGGAGGAGAACAGGCCTTCTCGTTTTTAATCTGCTGTAATATCATTGCTGACCACCTGGTGTCACTGTAACACAGGGATAAGGACAAAGACTCGAAGGAGTGCTCGCTTGTTTTTAGCCGTGTGGTGTTAATAAGTTCAAGGGCGAGGATACGTTGAGAGAGAGAGAGAGAGAGAGAGAGAGAGAGAGAGAGAGAGTCCCACGTGTGAACGCATGATATCACACCCGTGTATGTATCACAGCCTTTTTAAACCATAGAGTCTTTCTTTCTGTCCGTCAGCTGGTGGTGGGGGTGTCATGTGATGATGATCTGGAAGCCCCGTGGAGCCTGAAGGAACACATCAGGTGATCTGGAGAGATCTGATCACCCGTCGTCAACAACAACAACAACAACAACTGTGTACACACAGTTCAGCAGGCAGACCGGATCCTACTGCAGGCCTCACGTGTGTCTACTTCAAACCGGACACGGTCACACGTCCTCAATCACACGTAGGCCGACTACACACGTGCACTAGGGGCCTAGGGCCATCAGAATTCATTTCGATATTTGAATGAATGAATGAATGAATGAATGAATGAAAAAGTTTATTTTTGAACATGTATTCTCCACATTCCTCCAAACAAATCACAGTATCTAGCTCCGTCAAACAGAACAATCATAATAAAACAGATAAATTATAAACAAAAAAAGTCAAGAGCAATGTATTTAGTTGACATGTTCCAAAAAGGAGTAGATGGAAGCTAAGCTTATTGATCCCTACCCCGTTACATTTACATTTGTTCTTCCATAAATCTTACTAGATATAACATAAATTAGTATAATACATTATAGAATATACTTTTACTTATAGTACAAAAAGAAAAAACTTGATTCGCTTGACAGCAGTGAATACAATACAACACTACTCTATTTGAATTTGGAATTTGAATATCAAATGTAATTGAATACATTTAAAAAAAAAACATTCATTCTTGTCCCTTTTTCGTGATTTTGGACAAATGTGACCGAAATACAAACCAATGACTGGCCCAATGCAGCCTAATGATAGTTTCCTATCGACCCACAATAGCAACTACAACAGACAATGACCATGTTTGTAAGAATTGTATGCCTGCTTTGATGTGGTAAGAATACGTCAACTTTATTGTTCATATTCAAATCTGCCTTATTTCGGCCTATTCATATTCAAAATGGTAGCTATTCTTATAGGAACGACTGACAGCACCGTCAGAATCACTTTAATCACTAAGTATGTTTACATGTAGCTAGCTACTACCAAGGGTTTGACTTTGTGGACTGGTACGCACAGTCTTTCCACAACTGAAATAAAACATAGAAGAATTCATATGCATAGAAGAGTAATAGAAGAATCAATATAGTAGCTGCACACTGTAGCCTTTGTAATCTGAGTAGTCAGAACCGTGTTAATCCTTAGGTGATGAAGTGATGCATGCCTCACATCTGCTTCACACACACACACACACAAACACACACACACACACACACACAGAGACACACACAGACACACGCACACACGCACACACAGAGACACACACAGACACATGCACACACACACAGACGCACACTCTTTCTTTCTTCCTCACAGCTAACGCCACTGAGGAGAATGTATACATGATGAACTGTCCGCCACAGGGGACCTAACTCCATAATACACAACACATTCCACAGTCTTGACACTAACCCTGGGGTACGTGTGTGTATCCGTGTGTGTATCTGTTTGTGTGTGTGTGTGTGTGTGTGTGTGTGTATGTGTGTGTGTGTGTCCGTGTGTGTATCTGTTTGTGTGTGTGTGTGTGTGTGTATGTGTGTGTGTGTGCGTCCGTGTGTGTATCTGTTTGTGTGTGTGTGTATGTGTGTGTGTGTGTCCGTGTGTGTATCTGTTTGTGTGTGTGTGTGTGCGTATGTCCGTGACCTCCCTATTGTGACTACACAAATAAACTCCTACTTGTGTCCTCCCTATTTGTGACTCATGAGTCCTCCTCAAGACGTCACCACCCAGACCATCTCCAGTGACTCATGAGTCCTCCTCAAGACGTCACCACCCAGACCATCTCCAGTGACTCGTTGATGTGGTGCCGCAACGTCGACTTTAAAGGGGCACTTCACCCAAAAACAATGCAGATTTATTTCGCACACACACACACACACTAAACAGTTTTGCACACGTATATTTAGCGACAATACAGAAGGTTAACCCTTTCACAACCACACTACAGAAGGTTAACCCTTTCACTGCGACAATACAGAAGGTTAACCCTTCCACAGCCACACTACAGAAGGTTAACCCTTTCACTGCCACAAGACAAAAGGTCAACCCTTTCACAACCACACTACAGAAGGTTAACCCTTTCACTGTGACAATACAGAAGGTTAACCCTTTCACAACCACACTACAGAAGGTTAACCCTTTCACTGCGACAATACAGAAGGTTAACCCTTCCACAACCACACTACAGAAGGTTAACCCTTTCACAACCAACACTACAGAAGGTTAACCCTTTCACTGCGACAATACAGAAGGTTAACCCTTCCACAACCACACTACAGAAGGTTAACCCTTTCACTGCCACATGACAAAAGGTCAACCCTTTCACAACCACACTACAGACGGGAAAGGGTTAAAGAGTGAGACGTTTGGACCACTTATCTTACCAATGATGCCGTTGATCAGTAGGAGTCCTTCCTCAGCATAACGTACGGTTATGTATATAACCATAGTTATATGAGTATAGTGACGCTCTGCGTCATACTGTAATACTCTTCCATATCAGTATTGGCACATACACACCCCCTGCCACACCCTGAAGGGGGAGAGTGATGCGTCCCCACCGGGGCGTCAAACAAGAGCGCCTCCGCTTCCACCATAAAATCCTCTGTTTCCATCGGACAAGGAGAAGCAGAAGCACCCTCGTCCGGCTCCAGCAGCTCACCAAAGCCAGGCCCTTCGCCCCTGCAGGCCACCCTCTTACGACGGGAACGAGCAGAGGCAAGAGCTTGCGTCTCAGATCCTCCGCTACCAGAGGAGCCGTCAGCCTATCGGCCGGCCGACCGCCCCCCGGCGGGGGAACCAGAGCTGGAACTAGGCCATCTCACAGGAGACGGCCTTGGCTCAACAGCTCCTCGGAGAGGCAAACTCTCCACTGGACGCCGATCGGGGTACGTCTGACTGCCACGACCGCGACCACGTCAGCGCAGCCCCATGACGCACGGCGGAGGCGGCAATGGAGAACCGTTGGTGAAGGGTGATGTTGCGAGTGCTCGAACCCCCCGAAGAAGACATTATAACTTAGCTTTTTCTCTTAAATTGGTGAGAGAGCGAGAAAAAAACAAGAAACAATGTCAACGCAGCTCCTCTTCAATATTTCACTCATCTCAAAGTGGTGTATACAGACACTCGCCGTGGTGAAAACAAGGAAGGAGCTGTTAGTATGGCCACACCCCTGCTTATGTAGAGGAGCGGGTGGGGGTGTGGCCAGGCAGATGAGGTGTGTAAAGGTGCATGTGAAAATGTATTCAGTGCTAATACTGATATGGAAGAGTATTCCAGTATGACGCAGAGCTGAGCTATACGATATATAACCTGCTGTTCCTTTACTGGGACTGGACACCCGAAGCTACGGTTTAGCCACAACATGACTGCAAAGTCAATGGGCCCCATTGACTTTGTACAGACTGGAGCATGGCCCCATTGACTTTGTACAGACTGGAGCATGGCCCCATTGACTTTGTACAGACTGGAGCATGGCCCCATTGACTTTGTACAGACTGGAGCATGGCCCCATTGACTTTGTACAGACTGGAGCATGGCCCCATTGACTTTGTACAGACTGGAGCATGGCCCCATTGACTTTGTACAGACTGGAGCATGGCCCCATTGACTTTGTACAGACTGGAGCATGGCCCCATTGACTTTGTACAGACTGGAGCATGGCCCCATTGACTTTGTACAGACTGGAGCATGGCCCCATTGACTTTGCATATGTTTGGTGACTAACTAGGTGGACTTGTGTGTCCAGTATGAAGCGCTACCGGAGTCTCATGGCCGACACAGAGAGACTCAGAAGGAGATTCTATCCCCAGGCCATCAGGAGGCTCAATGACTCGATGCCAGCGGTTGTCAAACTACAGGCTGAGTCGTGCATTGGCAAGTAAAAAAAAAAAGAATCTATATATTTTTATGTTCTGGCAACATATTTTGGCTAAATATGCCTAGTTTTATAAAGGTGTATTGATAACATAGTGCTGTAATAACATTTTCTAATAAATATGCATGATCAAGTTCAACAACGTGTGCTTTTATTTTGATATTCCTCAATTCCACACGTTGAAATGACGCAATACTAAGAGTGTGGGGTCGCCAAAAAAGATCCTAAATAAAATGGGGTTGTGGTATAAAAGAGTTTGAGAACCCCTGTTCTATGCAGCACTAACCCATCCATCTACATCCACATGCACACACTCACTTTAAACACTCACCTTTAACATTCACTTTAGACACTTTAAACACTACACCATATTTTGTATCTATTTATCACTAAAAGATTTGCACTACACATCCCTACCTCATTTTAGCATTTTAGCATTTTAAGAAGCTTACATTTGTACTTTGTTTGCATTTTGTACTTCACATTGTACTTTAGGTTGTACTTTAGTTGTATATTGTCTATGTTGTATAGTGTTTGGCCTTTATTCTTGGACCTTTTACTGTATGAAGCACACTGTATAATGTACATGTACCTTATATATGTGACAAATAAAACTAAACTTGAAAACTTGAACTTGATCGCCCCCCTGGGATAGGACTCTACCGATCGGCAGCACCGTCTTGTATGAAAGAAAGTAGCGCCAGGGATCCAAAAATCTGAATTCCCCCTCTAATTAAACCCCATTTTTACCGCTCTTTCGTCTGCCTCAAATAACCAACAGAGTGTAATCATCATGACACGTGCGATTAGCATGAGAAAGACTGCGCTGCAGACAGATTAAGCCCATTAGGCGGCTGTGTGATTAGTCACACCGTTGAGACATTTACACAGAAAGGGGGTCAAGAGACGTGTAAAGAAATGTGGTAGGTACAGTATCTGATTTCACACATCATCCTCCTCTCCACTTTCACACCTCTCTCCCCCCTCAGCTTGCTCTCTCTCTCTCTCTATCCCCCCTCAGCTTGCTCTCCCTTCCTCTCTCTTTCTGTCTTCCATCTGCTCCAACACGTTTATTTCCGCTCTCTCTCTCTCTCTCTCTCTCTCTCTCTCTCTCTCAATTCAATTTCAATTTAATTCAATTCAAATTTGGTGCTTTATTGACATGGGAAACATACACATTGCCAAAGCCAGGGTTAAAACAAACAAAACAATCAAACAGAGAAATCAGTACAATCAGTACTCTCTCTGTATCTCTCTCTCTCCCCATTCCTTATAGCACTCTACTATAAAAATGACCATTATTGTGTGTTCTATGGTACAAGCCTAATATTACATAAGACCAGAAGCGAATTCCTAGTTCACAGAAGGCTTCTGGACGCTAGAGCTGAAGCAAAATTCTCTAGTATGATGAAATCATATGACCAATGCAGTGAATCCTCCTTAAATCAGCAAGTGCAAAACTTCCACAACACCTTGTCAACCGTGTTAGATACTGTTGCCCCTCTAAAGGTTAAAAAGGTAAAAACTGATAGAATCTCTCCATGGCTAAATAAAACCAATGTTAAAGATAACAAGAGAAAATGTAGGATAGCCGAGCGAAAATGGAGGAAACTCAAACTCACAGCTCACTTTAATTTATACAAAGACGCCATGGGCGCATACAATAAGGCAATACAACTTGCGAGAAAGGAATATTTTTCCAAAATGATCTCAGAAAATATGGGTAACTCGAGGGTACTTTTTTCCACCATTGACCGGCTGATTAACATACCACCCCCCCATATACCGCAGCAATCAGCCACAAAATGTGAAGAGTTCGCAGTTTTCTTTAATGAAAAAATATCATTGATTAGAGCAAGCATTACCGCTGATATGGATCTGGCTATGAGTGAAACCCCACCTGAGATAACTATGGGGGAATTCACATGTATTACATTACCTGACCTCTGTAAGATTGTCTCTGAGTGTAATTCCGCCACCTCCTGCCTCGATCCTATACCAACAGCATTTCTCAAGCGGGTGTTTGATAGTGTCTCAAATCATGTCCTTGAAATCATAAATATGTCTCTTCAAACAGGCACTTTTCCAGATGCATTTAAAACAGCTGTAGTAAAACCACTACTAAAGAAAACAAACTTAGATGTAAACGAACTAAAAAGCTATAGGCCAATATCGAACCTTCCATTTATCAGCAAGATATTAGAAAAGATAGTCTCAGTACAAATAAACTCCTTTCTCAAAGATAATAACATCATGGATGAACTACAATCAGGTTTCAGAACAAATCACAGCACTGAAACTGCCCTTACCAAAATAGTTAGCGACCTCAGGCTAAACTCCGATGCTGGCAAAGTCTCAATTCTTGTCCTATTGGACCTTAGTGCAGCGTTCGATACGATTGACCATAATATCTTGATCAGTCGTCTAGAAAGACTGGTTGGCTTTTCCGATCATGTACTAAATTGGCTCATAACATACATTAAGGGAAGAAGGTTCTATGTTAAGCTTGGAGACAATGTATCCGAGGAACATAACAGCAATTTTGGAGTCGCACAAGGAAGCTGCCTTGGTCCATTACTCTTCTCACTATATATGCTGCCCCTCGGGGACATCATTCGAGACCACAATGTATGCTTCCATAGTTATGCTGATGATACACAACTATATATCTCCGCAGAACCAAATAACACTACAGCCATACAGTCCATTACAAATTGTCTGTTAGCAATAAACAAGTGGATGAACAATAACTTCCTAAAATTAAACGAAAGCAAGACCGAAATCCTATTGATCGGCCCAAAAGCGAAAAGGGAAGTGCTTTGTAAAAACCTGGGGAGTCTGTCATCCTATGTAAAGACTGAGGTTACAAGCCTAGGTGTCATCTTGGACTCAGACCTGACCTTTAAGTCTCATATAAATAAGGCCATGAAAACGTCATTCTTCCACCTAAGAAACATAGCGAAAGTAAGACCTTTCGTAAATAAAAAGGATGCAGAGAAACTTATTCATGCTTTTGTATCAAGTCGGCTTGACTATTGTAATGCACTGTTCACTGGTCTTCCCAAAGCAACCATTGGGAAGCTTCAGCTTATCCAAAACTCTGCAGCTCGATTACTAACTCATACAAGGAGAAGAGAACATATCACTCCAGTCCTGGCCACTCTGCACTGGCTTCCAATAACTCATAGAATTGATTTTAAGGTCCTTTTCCTAACATATAAAGCTCTTAATGAGCAAGGCCCAAAATACATAGCAAATTCCCTAGTTAGTTATCTGCCCTCAAGAACGCTACGGTCATCCACTACAGGTTTACTAGACACGCCCAGAAACCAAAAAAGGATAGGAAGTATGGCATTTGCCAACTATGCCCCAAAACTATGGAACACACTACCAACACACATCAGAAACGCCAGCTCTATACACATTTTTAAAGGAAAATTAAAAACGTACCTATACAGTCTAGCTTACAAATAGTTATGGCTTGGAAAAACCTGATGGATCCATGAGGCTAGGATAAGCCTTGTGGACCCAACTTTTTAGATGAAGGAACGGGTACATAGGAGACACGCCTCCAGTTTTTAAAAAGTTTTTGACACGCCTCAGCTTCTGAGCTGAAGGAGTGTTTTTGCGGACCTCCCAAACTTTCAAACTTTTTAGATGAAGGAATGGGTACAATAGGAGACACGCCTCCAGTTTTTCAAACGTTTTTGACACACCTCAGCTTCTGAGCTGAAGGCGTGTTTTTGCGGACCTCCCAAACTTTCAAACTTTTTAGATGAAGGAATGGGTACAATAGGAGACACGCCTCCAGTTTTTCAAAAGTTTTTGACACGCCTCAGCTTCTGAGCTGAAGGCGTGTTTCTGCGGACCTCCCAAACTTTCAAACTTTAGACTGTTTTCTTTATGCGTTTTTCTTTTTCTTTCTTTCTACCACAAGACGCGGCCACTGATGGGTCCATGGGACTTGGATAAGTCCTGTGGACCCAACTCTGGCCACTGACCACATGAGCGAACGGGTACATACGCACACAAATACACGGCCACTGATGGATCCATGGGACTTGGTAAAGCACTATGGACCCAACTATGACCACTGATAAAAACGTAACTACACTAGCATTATAAGACCTAAACATTGCTACCTACCATACAAGTGCATTGGTTTAGTGCATTTCCGGTTGCCAATGAGCGGAAATGTTTGTGCGGACCTGTTCTCCCAAACTGGTAAGCAAATGACTGTTTTTACGTTATTTTCATTTTTACGTTACTATTATTATTATTATTATTATTATTATTATTATTATTTTTTTAACATTGATCTTAACTGATCACTATGACTTTATTGCTTTTATCGTTATATATGCCTATAATTGTGTACAGCACTTTGAGCTACATGACATGTATGAAAGGTGCTTTATAAATACTTACTTACTTACTTACTTACTTACTAGTCTAGGTCTCCAGTCTCTTTCTCTCTTTTCTTTTTCCTCTCCCTCACTCTCTTACTTTTTTTTGCTCTTTCTCTCCCCCTCTTCCTCAACCCCCCCCCCCCTCTCTCTCATCTGAATGGTGTTGTTTAGCTCTGCTCTGTGGAGGAGGGAAGCAGGGGTGTAATCCCAGGGGGGCGTGCTGTGCTTCTCTATCTGACTGCTGCCAGCAGCTCCCAGACTGGCTGACAGGCGGACAGACAGACTGGTGGTGTTCAGGCTCGACACGGTTCAAAACAAACAAATTCAACTGTCCACACGAGCACAATTTCAATAAATAAAATATATTTATTGAATAGAAGCAACAATAGTCCGATGGGCAATTAGAATAGTCGGATAACAGTCCAGGGTCAAAACACGTATCAGGCTCTCGTACAAATACTCAGGGTTTGTCTTCCGGTCCAGGGTCAGTTTCACAAGGGTTTCTCAGCCAGTCTAGGGTCCAGTACCACGAACACCTTCTCGCTTTCTCCTCTCCTTTTACTTTTAACTACCCCTCACCTCACAAACTCTGTATATCGCTCTCTCTCTCTCTCTCCTTCCTCACCTCCACTCAACATTACTGTTTTTCCTAGGGTTTTAGGTTATGTGTGTCTGGTGTGTGTGGGATGTGGGTGATCACGTGGTGCACAGGTGTGTTCTATCAGTCCTAATCAGCTGCCTAATTGACTCTCCACTGCCCGTGACAGTAGTATCTCCCTTCCTCCACGTAGCCATGGGATGATATCTGCCACCATACATACATACATACATACATACATACATACATACATACATACATACATACATACATACATACATACATACATACATACATACATACATACATACATACATACATATAGAATCTTTATTTATGTCCACATAAAGACAATGTTTAAATGACACAAATATTATCAGTGCACTTGTACATTGTGGGTTATTCTGATACATTCTTGCCCAAATTGACAATGGCAACCAACATGGCAACCAACATACCATACAAAAATGCAGCACTGTTCCTTTAAGGAAAAATGTACGTGAAGAAAAACGAGTCCTCTCAAGGCAAAAACAAAACAACCCGAAGGCGATGAAAAAACAGAGTCAACGTAATAATGTCACGGTTCGGAGTGCCATCAGTTAAGGACTCACCAGGGGGCAACTGCCGAAACGGGCAATTCAAAAACACGGATCCTAGGAAAGAGAGCGAGCGCCCAGGGAAAACATCCATGGTGGGGAGCGATGCAACGTCTCACACAGGAGACACGGGAGTATACGGCACGACCTCGCAACGAACAGAGGGAAGCCTGCCCATTTAAGCTCTCCAGGACGAGCAGATTGAAATTCCTCTCAGGTGCGTGACGAGCAAATCATCCTCAGGTGCGTGGTGCATGCAGTGCCCATCCAGCCCTCACAGAAATGTCCAAAGTCGCATATATAATAACTTTGCTTACAGGTCGTGCTCTCTCTTGGGCTACCGCGGAATGGGACGGTCGTTCGGCGCTCTGCCACAGCGCGGCTGCCTTCACCCGAGAGTTGCGACGTGTGTTTGATACCTCTCGGGTGATATCCATCTATGAAACAGGAGGGCGGCTCATCTCCTGCCGACAAGGTAGTCGCTCTGTGGCAGATTACGCCATCGACTTCCGCATTGTGGCTCAAGAGGCGGCTTGGCAGGAAGTGTCCTGCTGCGTGTTGTTTGTCCAGGGGCTCTCCGGGCGGATGCAGGATGAGCTGGCTTCACGGGAGCAATTTTCAAGAGAGAGCTTGGGTGATGAACCGATGCAACTGGGGGGCCTTGCGGCTCTCTGACACGGAGAGGCAGCGGCGCATTGAACAGAAGCGTTGTTTTCGTTGTGGTCGCACCGGACATCGCTTCAGCAATTGTCCAGGCTTGTCGGGGAAACGGTGGGCTCGCTAAACTTGGGAGGGGTTGTAGCGGGTGGGCATTCGTCCTCTGTCACTATTGAGTCGCACACCTTTTTTGATGTCACTGTTGGGCGTGGGGGTTATCTCAAACAGACTAGGGCATTAATTGGTTCAGGGGCAGCGGGTAACTTAATTCATGTAGGGTTAGCGCAAGAGTGGGGGGGTCCCTCTAGAGACGCTGGAGGATCCCATTCCTGTGCAGTCTCTGGACGGTTGACCTCTGGGTGATGGGCTCATTACCCAGCGCACGGCGCAGCTGCGCCTCCAGGTGGCCGGGGGTGAGTGGGAATTGTTGCAGTTTTATGTTGTTATGTCTCCTCATTCACCCAT
>NW_028173799.1:0-5000 GCF_963971535.1 Notolepis coatsorum | reverse complement strand
TATCAGCATATTGGACTGTTACACAAACTACTGTATAAGTTATTATTACAGCAGCCCTATCAGCATATTGGACTGTTACACAAACTACTGTATAAGTTATTATTACAGCAGCCCTATCAGCATATTGGACTGTTACACAAACTACTGTATAAGTTATTATTACAGCAGCCCTATCAGCATATTGGACTGTTACACAAACTACTGTATAAGTTATTATTACAGCAGCCCTATCAGCATGTTGTTACACAAACTACTGTATAAGTTATTATTACAGCAGCCCTATCAGCATGTTGTTACACAAACTACGGTATAAGTTATTATTACAGCAGCCCTATCAGCATGTTGGAATGAATGAATGAATGAATGAATGAATGAATGAATGAATGAATGAATGAATGAATGAAAACTTTATTTAACAGATTGCAGAATGGGGTACAATACAGTACGGCTCAATACACACAATTGTTAAGGGGATGCAGACCAGAGAAAGACTTTTGTCTTGTTTACATCAGGGTCCCCCATTTTCAATTCATAGTGACATTTATGACATACACAACATACATGACATTTATGGCATAGGGACATACATGACATACAGGTATATAGTACTGTTACATTTGTGACATATACGATATGCAAATATGAAGTACTGTTACCCATAGACTGTTACACAATGGCTACAGCCAGTTTCCTCCCCCTCGTATATATTGTCTGTTAGGATCTCTGTTTAACAGTACTGCATATTTGCATATCTTGTATGTCACAAATGTAACAGTACTGTATACCTGTATGTCATGTATTGTCATAAATGTCATGATATATATCTGTATATCTGTATGGCCCCCGTAAATGTACAACCCCCCCCCCCCCCTCCCAATGTACAGTTTCCTCCCCCTCGTATGTATATATTTTCTGTTAGGATTTTCTGTTAGGATAACAGTGCTGTATATTTGCATATCTTGTATGTCAGAAATGTAACAGTACTGTATACCTGTATGTCATGTATGTCAGAAATGTCAAGATATATATCTGTATGTTGCGTATGTCATAAGTGTCATGATGAATTGAAAATGGGGGACCCTGATGACGTGAACAAGACGAAAGTCTTTCTCTGGTCTGCATCCCCTTAACAATTGTGTGTATTGAGCCGTACTGTATTGTACCCATTCTGCAATCTGTTAAATAAAGTTTTCAATCAATCAATCAATAAATCAATCAATCAATCAATCAATCAATGTAACCTCAAACTGTCAAACATTGAACGTTATTAAGAACCTCGAGTCATGAAACAGAAATAGAAACGGAGATAGAAATAAGCACATACTACTACACACTGCGATCTATCGTCATTCAAATAGATCCACTTCCTCTTGCCCTATCAATGCCTATAGTCCGGCCCCTGTACTTCACTGATTCACAGAGACAGCTGACAATGTTGGTTTCTCTCGAGGCAGCATGGGAACTGAAGAGGAATAAACTGCAGTCAATTAAAGGAGGGAGAAAACTAAAGAGCGCACGAGCGGCTGCAGCATTGACATAGAAATGCCAGTTGGTATTTTATTTTCAAGGTCTATTTCCTCTATAATAGGCAAGTGCAGAGTTTCAAAAGGCCAATAAGGCATATCTGGAAATAGGCCCAATCGTTAGCATGACTCATATCTCACCGTGGCCGCAGATCAGAAGTACCGTATATTATATTTCAGTCACGCGAGTAATAAAAGTAGCCTATACAACTAATAACAGCCTGGGGGCGGCTGAGTGGCGCAGTGGGCAAGGCGCTCGCCACCAACGCAGGAGATGCTGGGTTCGAGCCCAGCTCTCGGCGTTGCTACCGGCTTGGCCGGCCGTTCATACTAACACAATTGGCAGTGTTAGAGGGTGGGGAAAGCCGGTGGGTGGGGATTGGACGTTGTGGACAGCGACTCCTACAGGTCGGTTGGGTGACGCCGGTGCGGCGGAAGCAGGAAGTAGCGGGGGCAGCGTGAGCCTCCCACGCGTTACTCCTCGCCACTGAGAGCTCGAGCTGCTGCGGTGAAAAGATGCGACAGGCTGCCTCCTCGTGTACCGGAGGGGACACGTGATGCAAGGCTTCTATCCTCACTACAACCGACCAGTGGGAGGCATAGTCTAGCAACGTTCAAGACAGGGGAGGGAAGAATTGGAAATACGAAATTGGGATGGGAGAAAATAATCCAATGGACAAAATGCATGCATGCATACAAGCACGCACACACGCTCTCTCTCTCTCTTGATTGATTGAAAATTGTATTAACAGATTGCAGAATGGGTACAATACAGTATGGCTCATCAATACACACAATTGTTAAGGGGATGCAGACCAGAGAAAGACTTTCGTCTTGTTTACATCAGGGTCCCCCATTTTCAATTAATCGTAACATACATGACATACAGATAGACAGTACTGCTACATCTAGACATTTATGACATACCAGATCTACAAATATACAGTACTGTTTATGAGTAAAAAAAAATTGTATAAAAAGAGAGTACATACATTTGAGGGGGAAGAAACTGTACATTGAACTCTCTCTCACACACACACACACACACACACACACACACACACACACACACACACACACACACAACACACACACACACACACACACACACACACACACACACACACACACACACACACACACCACACACAAAGACAACATAGTATAATAATAATAATAATAATAATAATAATAATAATAATAATAATAATATAATAATAATAATAATAATAATAATAATAATAATAATAATAATAATAATAATAATAATAATAATTAATATAATAATAATAATAATAATAAACGAGCAGTATCATGCGGCATGCTGCTATAGGGATGTGAGTGACCCAGATCTGACTGAGTCATTATTCACTGCATGGCTATTTTCATGATTCTTCCAGCAACAATGAGGCTTCATTCTTTATTATAGCATTGATGCTCAATGAATGGGGCGGCGTGCCCGCGCGTCGCACAGGGAGCGGGAGCGCGCCTCTCCCTCTTCCTCCGGCAGGCAGCAGCAGCGGAGGAGCGGCGCCTGTAGGAGACTTCTGTTCTGAGGGAGGGGAGGGGGAACAACCGACCGACCCGACGACTCCATGGAGCAAATAATCAGCGCTCCGATTTCGCAAAAACGGTCCGTGTGGATTCTCCTGCGTCCGTGAGGAGAGGAACGCGTGAAGTGTCCCGTCCCGTCACAGAGGAAAACAGGGTCTCTCTCTCTCTCTCTCTCAAAGTCCCGGACACTCGTCTCCGAGTTGACTACACACCGCTTTACCGGGGGGACCGTCTCCAATAATCGCGGTGGAAAGAGGAGGGTTCACCATAGCAGCAGCAGCAAGACAGGACAACAACTTTCTGCAAGATGCAGGGCTCTGCCACTGGTGAGTGAATAGCTTCGATCACTTCTATTCCATAATAGAACCATATTCCACAGGCAGCTACTTTACTTTGGTCTATTCGACTCAAAAGACCGCTGGCTGTGTCATTACGCACGGAATTCCAAAATGCCGTTTGCAGCTGTCATGATCGCCGGGGCAGTTGTTTATTAGTGTGTTGCGCGCCGGGCCTGTAATCTCAACTCGCAACTGAAATAGTTGCTTTGCTTTAAAATGTAACCGTGAGAGGAGCAGCCGGACCCCCGGGGCACCGGAGCTGACGGAGCGGGGACAGGAGCCAAGCGGCCCTGGCCCCTAAAGGCGAGGCGCGCTGACGTCACCGTCGCTCCCCTTACGAACTTTATTAACAGCCGCGTAATTGCTGTCGTTGCCCAACTTGCCCTCGTTCTCTTGACCCCTCGTTCTCTTGACCCCATGCTCAACACACGCACGCACGCACCACACACACACGCGCACACACACACGAGCGCACACACACACACGCTCGCGCACGCACGCACACACACACACACACACACACTAGCGCACGCACACACACACAGACACACACACAGGCCTACAGTAAAAAATGAATAAATAAATAATTAACGGTGCCACACTACATTTACATTTTTACATTTTGTCATTTAGCTGCTACGCTTTTATCCAGAGTGACTTACAAGTTCTGTACGACAACAAGTCATCAGGAAGGATACAACTCTTATCAGCTGAGTAACGATGTTCATCAAAGTGTTGAGTGCTACAGTGTAGGTTAGGTTTATTAGGACAAGTGCATGACAGTAAGGTTAGTTAGGGTTAGAATTAAAATTAATTTCAGATAATGATTGACGAGATAAACACTAGTACTGCCCATGATGATGACCATGGGGTTATGATGATGATGATGATGACCATGGGGTTATGATAATGATGATGATGACGACAGGGCAGCAGACCTCGTGTCTGATCATTATGATGAGGGCAGTGATTCATCATGACACTGATATGCAGTTTTTTTTTATCAGAGGTCAGTGGAAGAAACCTGAACCGTGTGTGTGTGTGTGTGTGTGTGTGTGTGTGTGTGTGTGTGTGTGTGTGTGTGTGGTGTGTGTGTGTGTGTGTGTGTGTGTGTGTGTGTGGTGTGTGTGTGTGTGTTAGTGTGTGTGTGTGTGTGCGTGTGCGTGTGTACTGGTATCTGTGTATAGTATACATGTGTGTGTGTGTGTCTGTGTGTGTGTCTGTGTGTATGTGTGTGTACTGGTATCTGTATAGTATACATGTGTGTGTGTGTGTCTGTGTGTGTGTCTGTGTGTATGTGTGTGTACTGGTATCTGTATAGTATACATGTGTGCGAGTGTGTGTGTGTACTGATATCTAGTGTACATGTGTGTGTGTGTGTGCATGTGTGTGTACTGATATCTAGTGTACACGTGTGTGTGTGTGTGTGTGTGCATGTGTGTGTGCATGTGTGTGTACTGATATCTAGTGTACACGTGTGTGTGTGTGCATGTGTGTGTGTGCATGTGTGTGTACTGATATCTAGTGTACACGTGTGTGTGTGTGTGTGTGTGTGTGTGCATGTGTGTGTGCATGTGTGTGTACT
>NW_028173800.1:20000-22500 GCF_963971535.1 Notolepis coatsorum | reverse complement strand
TGTGTGTTAGGGGTGGACGGTATGGTCTAAAATTTATATCACGGTATAATTTGAAGCATAGACGGTAACGTTATATATCACGGTATCAGTGTTTCCGTTAGAATAATTTGTTTTGCCTGATAGGCAGGCTATATAAATAATGACATCCTCAAGGCATGTAGATTTATAATATTTTAACTTAAAACTAGGCTACTTTTGCGTATACAGTGATTATATTCCAAATAAAATAAGTCCCGAGTCGAGACTCCGTGCTGCTTCCATCGAATCCCAATAGTATGCAACTGCAGAGCCGCAGAGTAGGGGCGCTTTCAGGTCCGGTCACAGGCCCGGCTCAACAGCGCCCCCCACCCAACGGCTGAATTGCCAATGGCTGAATTGGAGTACTGCACTGTGCCGGTACAGATGGGTGGGTTATGGTGGATTCTGCGGCTCTGCAGCTGCATATGCTTCTCGCAAAATCCAACATCCAGCTCGCGCTGCCCAGCCGTCAGAACACTACACATCATAATGTTCACAGCAAACTGTAGTTGATCACCAGGTATGTTTTATTAATGTAAGAGCTGCATTTAAGCTTATTTGTTTTGATTCATTCTGAACCTGTATTAATACATATCTCTGTTTCAGTGAGTGGGGCGCTTTGCTCAGGTGAATGGGGTGGGGCTAACGCTATAAGCAACAGGTGCGGCGTGTGACGGCAGGGCAGCAGGCAGCAGCAATACTGTCATTGACACGCAACACAGACGCAACCTTTTTGTTCCCGAGATTATTAGGATCGATCTCTTGTTTTATTTCTATGTACGATATTGTTTTCATATTTTGTTCTTGCTTGACATTAAAAGAGCAAAACGAGCAACAAAAACGTGCAGTGGTTTCTGTTCTGCGACTGCGAGTCTGACACTGCTTCCCAGCCCTACAAGTGGCCAAGAAAGGAATATTCAAATGGAGTTATAGGACAGACTTGTTTGGATTTTGGCCACTACATCAAGTCAATGACGAGCTGTGATTGAAGAGAGAGAGAGATAGAGAGAGATAGAGAGAGAGAGAGAGAGAGAGATAGGGAGATAGATAGAGATATAGAGAGAGATAGAGAGAAAAAGAGAGATATAGCAAGAGAGAGAGATACATACAGACCTACATACAGAGAGGGAGAGCGATAATGAGATAATATGAGAGAGAGAGAGAGTGACAGAGAGAGACATACATAGAGAGAGTGATATAAAGATATATATATATATATATATATATATATATATATATATATATATATATATATATATATATATATATATATATATATATATATATATATATATATATATATATATATATATATATATATATATACATACATACAGAGGGAGAGAGATAATGAGATAATATGAGAGAGACAGTGACAGATAGAGAGACATACAGAGCGAGTGGCATAGATAGAGAGATAGATACATACAGATAGAGAGAGGCAGAGAGAGATAATTAGATACTATGAGAGAGAGGGAGATAGAGATAATGAGATAATATGAGAGAGACAGTGACAGATAGAGAGACATACAGAGCGAGTGGCATAGATAGAGAGATAGATACATACAGATAGAGAGAGGCAGAGATAGATAATTAGATACTATGAGAGAGAGGGAGATAGAGATAATGAGATAATATGAGAGAGAGAGTGACAGAGAGATATACATATAGAGAGAGAGATAGTTCAACTAGGAATCAGAAAGGGTAGAGAAAGGGAGGTCAGGGAGAGAATGAGAAGGGCTTTGGGGATAGAGAGAGGAGGGTGAGGAATGACTGAGTGAGAGAGGAAGAAATAGAGAGAGGTGGAGGAGGAAGATAGATGGATAGAATTACAGTACAGTGAAGTACATTTTCTTACCTTCAAAATAAGCCATCACAATAGCCCGCCCCAGTTTGAGCTGCAGAGCTTCAAAGGGGCTGTTGGCTGGTCTCTTAAGATGCATGCAGAACTACATACCCACTGGCCTTTGCCACCTAACCCTTACCCCACCTAACACCTTTTCCAGGTGAGAGGCATTCACTGGTAGGGGGTAGGTGTGGGAAAGTTACCATAGCTCAGCGTCTGTACGCCGTCTCTACGTGTTCGGGAGACTCAGGGTCATAAAATCCTGATTATGATCATGTCTCTACCACAACCACAGCCCGAGCTGTGAGTGAATTACACGAAGGGGAGCATGATAGCAGGAGACTTTTGTGATTTATTGTACTTTATTCTTATAACACATTCATGAGTCTGGTCTCTTTTGAAAGGTACCATTCTCAAGTGTGTACCGCAATAATTCAGCATGATTATCCAAAATTACCATCTACTTCTATTCATTCAGACACGTGAGTCAAAACAAAGAACTTGTTCGTCTTCTTCTGCCCCCTTCTGGTTGCAATCAGCGCTCATCTGGCTACAACCGTGGTCAATCATTTTCACCATCAGCTGTGACTGGTCAGTTCAGGACCGTTTACAACCGGACGTGGTCAATCATCGGAG
>NW_028173800.1:0-17500 GCF_963971535.1 Notolepis coatsorum | reverse complement strand
TGTTTTCCTCTTTTTTTACACAAGGTCATACTTGGAAGTTAGGCCAACAGTTTTAAGAACATGTCTCGAGTCCTCCTCCTGAATGTAGTTTTAAACTGTGACAGGTCTTTGTTCGTTTTAGGGGTTCAAAAATATGAATTAATGAAACAATAACAGGTTGGTAAAGGTAGTAGGATCACTTGGGTCTCGTTCACACTGCAGGCGAGAAGTGGCTCAATCTTTTCACATGGAATCTGATCTCTTCAACGCTGATTTGGGCCATCTTGGCTCCGTTCACACTGCAAGCATTAGTGCTCAATTGAATGAATGAATAGTTTATTTGGGTCTTGGTTTACAAAAAATAAATAACACACTTGTGTGGACTTACAAAAAGGTAAAAATCACAAATGTAAAGTAAGTAAATCAAAGTAAGCTCACACACAAACTCCCAACTCAATGACCGAAAAAAGGAATAGGCTGAAGCACATGCTTATTCTTTGCCTATACAAATCTTAAAAACGAAATATATTTTAATATAAAAAAAACTTTAAATATGCTGCAAAAAAAAGAAAAAAAAGGATGTTTACTTAAAACTGTACTCCTGAATTATTTAACTTTTTAAGGCTTTTTTAAATCTCCCCTGAGAAGTACACAACTTCAACCCGTCACCAATGCTATTCCATAGTTTAACTCCCAAAATGTAAACACATCTAGCTTTAACATTAGTTCTTACTTTTTTACCCTCTTAAATGATTTTTCCTTCTCTTGGTTTAAAGAGACATTGGGTCTCATTCCCGAACATTTTTCAAAGATATATTCTGGAAGACATATCTTGGAACCACTGATACATAATCAATGACAAGTTCACTCTGAGTCCTGAACGTGCTGGTAATATGCCTTAAGTGGCTGAAAAGGTCGCACAAATTATATGATCTGATATCTGCTTGGAGAATGGCATTCTGTCTCGAAAGCGCGTTCCCGTTCACTTCATTTGCATACAAAACAACGCCTCCAGAGCTCCTTATAAGGCAACTAGTGACGCAGCTGTGTCCAAATGGAATGGCGGAAGTGCTTTGCGAGTCTTGCGAGCCGCGTGATTACGAAACCTAGTGTCAGTCAGTGCCAATTAGAGAGTGTAATAATGCTTGCGCGCCATCAAAACTAGATTAGATTAATGTATTGGCATCATATACAGCTCGCGGTACACCTGCTGCAGCGCGTGCACACACACACACACACACACACACACACACACACACACACACACACACACACACACACACACACGCGCAGTACTGTATATGAATGAATGAATGAAATATAATATATATAGCCTACGGCGGGCGTAATGGATGAACGCAGTATGGCTTATTATTCCATAATTAAGCCTATAGGCTGTTCATTCGTAGGCGCACACAAGACTTGTTATGGAATATTAATGCAGTTGATTTCCACCGATTAGCTTTAGTTCTTATTTATTTATCCACTGTCATTTCAGTGTTGGTGTATAGGCTATATAGTGTATTTCAATCATAGGCGGCGGGTGAGCTTGACATTAGGGAAGGCTATTATTAGAATGGACCTCACGAGGAGCGCGCAAAATTGTTCCTTTTTTTTTTGGTTGCACGCAAATGATGCTGTCCAGGTTCTGATTTCATATACACACACACACTACTAGGCTACTACAGCGAGCCCCGCTCATTTCATATAGTGCAAATTAAGTGTTCAAATGAAGGCATCCAATAATATATTAACCATTGTCTTACCTTAATGCAGATAAATGCGACGTTTCGTCTTGGTGAGAAAGACCGTTTCATCATGCTTTGAAAACAATGTACATACAGTAGCTCTAAAAAGTTTCCACGATTTGATGAACTCGGACTCTCATCATGTCCTCTTAGAGCAAGCCCTTGTTTGCCAAGATAAAACAACATACAGCCTCAGGTGATCGGTAGTTATGCCCAGGGCCAGCCTGGTGCAGCTTCTAAATTACTTTGTTTATGCCTTGGAAAAATACCGTATATCCATTTTGCTTTTTGAAATTTGACTCAAAATAGTGCACTGGTGTTCGCTACAAAGCGATCGGCGGGCTGAAATTCGGAATGCAGATGTTTGCTTTACTCGGCCTGCGGGATCAGGATGATCATGTGAATGATGTGATTGGCTACATTATTTAACCTGAGCCTATGTGTGATTGGTTACTGCCTGTACCTGGAATGTTAAACGCTGCCACCGATTGACACCTTTGTCGTTGACACCTCGGCCAGCCGGCTACAGCACAAGACACACACAATAGCCAGCAGCCTGCGCATATATTATATACATTTCAAGATTCCCAGCATAACGATTTGGGTAAGGCATAGCCTCGCCTAGCCTTATATACCCGCCGCCTATGATTTCAATATAAGTTTAATTGATTAATGATATATTCGAAGGAATGCAGGTTTATAGCTATATCAACCCCCTCCAATGTACAGTAAATGACCAAGTATGGTTTTGTCAATATTCCAATGTACAGTTTTGCTTGTACAGTGTAAGTCTATCCCCCACCCACCCCTCCTATACCCAACCTCCTCCAACAGTTTCTACGTCAAATGTACTCTCTTTTCTGGACTCTTTTTGTATCACAAACAATACTGTATTTGCAAATCTGGTATGTCATAAATGTATAGATGTAGCAGTACTGTCTATCTGTGTCGTGTGTCATATATGTTATGATTAATTGAAAATGGGGGACCCTGATGTAAACAAGACGAAATTCTTTCTCTGGTCTGCATCCCCTTATATAATTGAGCTGTACTGTACTGTACCCATTCTGCAATCTGTTAATAAAGTTTTCAATCAATCAATCAATCAATCAATCAATCAATCAAACAAAGGTCTGTCCCATTGTATACCAATCAATGGGATACATTGCATGTTGACCTGCATTCTTTCAAATGTATATATATATATCATTAAAACAGATGTGTAACAAATAAGAAATACAAATTCCACAGAAGGCATTAAATAATTATTATTTTCAATCATTTCACAATAATTGCATAATTGTGTTTGAGTAATTAAAGTAATTATACATTTGTCCAAAATAGCTGGTTCAGATATGGTTAAGCAGCTGCCCTGTGATCAGATGAATCCATATTATTTATTTTTCCGACATCAAATGCATAATTTCTTATCGTACAAATATTGTCATATTTATTTTAATTATGATAAAGTAATTAATTCCAAGGAGGCCTGTAGTGTTGACGTGAAGGAATCACTATGAGAACACAGTCTGTCAAGTTATAATGACATTTTAAATTAGTCAATCAATCATGAGATTTGATCGTGGCTGAGAGCACTCTTCAGCACTCTTCAGCACTCTTAAATCTGCTCTCAGCCACGATCAAATCTGATCTCAGGAAAATTTGGGGACTCCCACTCCCAGCCCTAATATGTCTTAAATGGGCCGAAATCTGGCTAAGACGAAATTTTTTGTCGTAACTTCGTTCGGTAATGAGACCCAATGTCAACCAACATGTTGAGCAGCCTTTTGTGTGATACCGGTGCCCAACGCCTCTGTGGAGTCTGGTCCACTCATGCCCGACAACTATAGGGCAGCACAGTATCTGCGATCTCCTAATAAAACAAGTCATTAGAATAATATAAGCCTACTGGTCATTCATTACGCACGTAGACTATAGAGTATGCACGCGCGTGTGTGTGTGTGTGCGCTGCAGCAGGTGGCCAGGAGGAGACAGTATAAATATGGAATATTAATACAGTGTGCTGTATGATGACAATACATTTGAATCTAATCAAATTTTGATCCGTCACAAATCACTTCCTCGCTACCTGATGAATATGGGGCAATGCTAACCCTTGTTTTGCGCACAGCCCTTGCATGAGCTGGAGGGGCGTGTTTTGTATGCAAATGAAGTAAACAGGAACACGTTCCCCAGTTGCGTGATGTATGATCATTCAGGGGTTCGCAGCTGTGATCATTTGGCAAGTTAAGACGACCTCTCCACGCGTTGGTGAATCCGGGGGTATAATTGTCGTCAGCTTTCTCTTACGACCTTCCAAGGAGGTTGTCGTAAGAGAAATCTTAAGACAATGTTGGTGAATGAGGTCCAATGTTCTTTTCCTCCAACATAGGACATGCTTTTCTTCCAACAGAGGACAGCCTGAAAATACATCTTATTATGAATACAAACAGACAACATGCAAGGAATTTAATGAAATAACAGGGACAGGTCATATTTGAATGTCAGATCAAACACATTCACCCAACGTCTCACAATTCCTCCAAAGCAACACAAAAAAAAAGAAAATAAACTGTAAGCTCCTTTTTGGTTTCAGACTGTGTCCTTCGCTGTCAGTACTGTTTGTCTTGAAAAGCCAAACACTAAGCGTATTGACACATCTCGCACGTTTACGCTGTAAGCTGCTCCTGTTAAAACGGTTTGTTTCTTCTTCGAAAATCTCCTAGTTTTTTCTCATAGCAACAGACATTCTGAAAAGAAAACGACACAGGAGGGGAAACACAATCACGTTGTTTGTGTTCTGGATCAAAGTTCAGTGTTTGCTGTTGGACAGATAAAGAAAGGGATTGAGGGGCGGGAAAAACCAAATGTAGGATTTATTTAGCGTTGTTACCTACTATTCACTATCTCTGCCCCGACCGAGCGGTAAGCCACCAGGCCGAGGAGGAGGGAAAAGGATTAACAGTGTTTCTTTATCAGTTTATAAGATGTCTAAATGTTATCGGCTGCATAGATCTGTAATGCCTTTCTGGAATATTCTGCTGTGTTTAGTGGCTGGTCTTAGTACAGTAGCTCTGATTCAACTGGAAAGACTGTGACTGACAGAGATGTAACGACACACAATAACCATGACCTTCTCTTTTTCTATATTATGTATATATATATATATTTATATATATATTATTATTATTAAATTTGTTTACAATTCTTATGAGTTTAGCTATTACCGGTACTTTATATAACCTCTCTATCCATCTCCCTCTTTTCTCTCTGATAGAGCACCCTGGCCTTCTTATCTCTGTCTCAGAATAGCAACCTCTCTCTCTCTCTCTCTCTCTCTCTCTCTCTCTCTCTCTCTCTCTCTCTCTCTCTCTCTCTCTCTCTCTCTCTCTCTCTCTCTCTCTCTCTCTCTCTCTCTCTCTCTCTCTCTATATATATATATATATATATATATATATATATATATATATATATATATATATATATATATATATATATATATATATATATAATATTAAACTGCAAATTGAACCTTAACTTGGCACCAATGTGGTCAGACATGTGCTTAATGTCCCAGTGGCAGCTCTACATACAGCATACATAGCAGTGTGGCTACACTACATTGTGCTATTGTGATAACGGAATCTGCTGCAATTCACCCCGCCTTGGCTAAACTTTGTGGCATAGATGCTGTAGCTTGCATGGCTATTAACCTCTTAAAGGCCAACTTGCATGTTGTATTTTTGTTCAATAAACAATGTGATTAGGCCAACGCTGACTTTCATGAAGTGAAAAAAAGATTATCGAAATTGACCCAGTTTTAGCGTTTTTATCAAACATTTTGTCGACTAAACCACAGCCTTCATGCACACGCATATTTCAATCCATGGTTTTCATAGCGTGCGTGTCATATTAACGATGATGTCACGCTGGGTAAAGGACAGCAGGGGGGAGCAGTAGTGGGAGGGCGAGGGGCTCTGAGAGTCACACACAGCTAGTGGCTGTGGCACTAAGCAGAGAGCCTTGCTACTAGCCGAGGAGTGATGAATGAAAATGCATCTGTTTCACCTAACAACACTATTGCTCCGTGATCATAGCCATCCATCTCCAAAGCCAACGACTATTTGTAAAAGCCACAACCACGTTACCATAAATAATGTAAATCATTGCGTCACTGAACATATTGTGTCCACAACGCCAGACGCCGTAGCTTAGCTTAGCTTGGTAGCCATTGTGCTAACACTAGCTTGCCAGCCGGCGTGAATACCCGATTTAAAATAGTTCTCTCCTCTTTGGATACCTTTGTCCTCACAAGCAGGGGAGGAAACAAACTTTTTGGCTTACCAGCCAACTGGCGAGTATCTGATTTTTTTTACCAGCCAAACAGATTTTTTACCAGACAAAAAAAATCGCTAATCGTGATAATTACTTCTTTGTATGTCAAGCCGCGTCAATGTTGTGTATGCATCTGGGTAGGCACACTGTGCCTTTAAGACAGCACGGTGGTCTTACGACAGTGCTGTGAAGTACCGTCAAGTGTTGTGGTAACGTCAGTTGGGTTGGTGTGCTGTTGTGCACAGTGCACTGGTTGAGCTAGCCCCTTTCGTGACTGCGATGTGCAAGCCAGGGGCTTTTGAGCATGAAATAAAATGTCTAACCTTACGTCGTAGTCCGGTGCTTTTTTGGAAACATTATAGTCATAACAGATACACCTAGCTGGCTGCTTTGAGCACACGGGGCTAACGTTAGCTAGCAAGCAGCTATAGCTAAAACGCTAACTAGAAGCTAACCACTGTATACAGTTCCAGTAGACTAACATTACACCTCTGTGATTTAAATGTGTCCTTAGTAACTTATACTCGAGGGTTGTACTAGGGTTGGATGCAGTTCCCCGTTGGTCAGTCTGTCTGTTTTCCATCTTCTGCTGTGTTTAACGTTATCTGTTTGCGAGTGCTCCTGATGGCTAGCCTAGTACCGCGGGACTTTTATTATTATATGTCCGCGGGTTGGCCAGTACTGCGCAAACGTTTATTAAACATTATATGTCCGCGGGTGGTCTTGTGCAGTGCTCTCGTGGCAACTGTCAACTAAAGCGAACACTCAGAAGACGCGCACTGTTTGCCAGTGCAGTGATTGCAGAATGTTTTATTTTTTTGTATACTCGCCAGCAGGGGAGGAAACTAACTTTTTGGCTTACCAGCCAACTGGCGGGTATCTGATTTTTTTTACCAGCCAAACGTAAAAAATACTAGCATTTGGCCAGTAAAGTGGCCTAATTTCCTCCCCTGCTCACAAGTATTATGCCAGGGAACTTATGGACACGACAATAGTAGTAGTTATAAGGTGTTTGAGCTTGTAGCGTTAGTTAGCTCATAGCTATCGTCACTGATGCACCGAGTGCAGCTAAAGGGGCTACTATCGTATCAACATGCCGGGGCGCATAGCTTGCTAGCCGGCATGATGTGTGTGCAGCAGTGCTTTGCCTCACAGGTCTGAGAAGAGGACCTACACATTTTACTCGTTCCCAAAACTCTTTTACATGCACGACAGTAGACTAACAGATGCTAACGTTAGCGGGGTAATGTTAGCCAGAGCGATACATATAGCCAGCTATATATAAGGCGACAGACCAGTAGCGCTGCTGTACTGAACAACAGGCTGCCTAGTGGTAAATGTAGTTATTTTTTTACGACATTAAAAACATTATAACTACCTTGTTTCAACCAGTTGTAGCTGGTCCATCAAAGTCTCAGACGATTAAACCCATTTGCGTCTTGTAATGCGTCCATTTGGATCAAGGAAATAGCTTTCTGCACTCGTCAAAACTCCTTGTAGTGGATCAGAAGTAGGGGAAAGTTGCCTCGCTTGACGTCACCGCCCTCTAGCGTCTGATAAGCTTTTTTTATTTGCTTGTGCATGTTATTCGTGCATGGACCTTTTTAACTCTTTCAGAATGGCATTTCCGGCATCAAATGGAAAAAAATAAATAATGAAATTAGATACCAATGATGTAAACTACCCATAATTGAAGAGTAGGGTTTAACCTGCAAGTTGGGCTTTAAGCCATAGCCATATTTTTTGAAAATGCTCCTAAAAGTACATACCCAAGAAAATGGAAGATTGCTCTACTTCTACAAGTCCCATTTGCATGTTCTTGGTATCTTGGGACATCTATGGACATCAGGGAATGTATTCCCAGTGTCCGACATATTGTGTCTGTTACTAGGCTTGCTTAAATTGTAATGAACCAAATGAGAATATCAATTATAATTTTTATTTCTTATTTCTTCATCTTTGACAGTGAATAATGTTAGGAATGGGGGTAGTGAGGGAAGGAGAGTAGAACCCAATGTTGCAGGACAATGATGATGAGAGAGGAGGCAGAGACGAGAGAGTAGAAAATAATGACTTATATTGCTGCGCAAGCAGGTAAACAAGGCACGTTATAAAAGAACAAAACAGGGGCAGCCTAGCTGGCACTGAGGAACAACGACACTGAACAGAGGCTCGTTATAAAAGATCAAAACAGGGGCAGCCTAGCTGGCACTGAGGAACAACGAAACTGAACAAAGGCACGTTATAAAAGAACAAAACAGGGGCAGCCTAGCTGGCACTGAGGAACAACGAAACTGAACAAAGGCACGTTACAAAAGAACAAAACAGGGGCAGCCTAGCTGGCACTGAGGAACAACGAAACTGAACAAAGTCACGTTACAAAAGAACAAAACAGGGGCAGCCTAGCTGGCACTGAGGAACAACGAAACTGAACAAAGGCACGTTACAAAAGAACAAAACAGGGGCAGCCTAGCTGGCACTGAGGAACAACGAGACTGAACAAAGTCACGTTACAAAAGAACAAAACAGGGGCAGCCTAGCTGGCACTGAGGAACAACAAAACTGAACAAAGGCACGTTATAAAAGAACAAAACAGGGGCAGCCTAACTGGCACTGAGGAACAACGAAACTGAACAAAGGCACGTTATAAAAGAACAAAACAGGCGCATCCTAACTGGCACTGAGGAACAACAAACTGTGAACATGAAAAGAAAGGCAACCAAAACAGAATACTAATGAACACTTACTTAGACTACATGGAAGGAGGCATCGACAGGAACATATAAAATGGAGGTATGACGCCACACAGAGGAGAAGACAGAACACACATATATACACAGACTAATTACAATTGGCCACACATGGCCAGGCCAGTCTAAAACACAACATACCAACTAAACACAAAAACATATTACAAAACCACAAGCAGACAGGGGAACCACATCACACAAGGGAAGGGACATTCAATAACACACACCATGAAATCACATTAATTATATTAATCATAATAGTCAACACAGGTGTGATAATGGCCTGCACCATCTGATGGTGGCCACTAGAGGGAGGTAGGAGACCAGGTGGGAGACCACTGTTCCCATTGTGACCACTGTTTACATTGTGACCACTGTTTACATTGTCCTCCCTGGAACCGTTACAGAATAACACAACAATTGCCACTATGCTCATGCAACACCTTCTTGATATCATGTGTACAAAATATGTAAGCTAATTAATAAAAGGCAGATGATTTACAGTGTTTTTTGTAAATACAGTACTGAATTCTGCAATCTGGACACATGCAATTTGAAATATGATTATAGAATATAGAATATCAGGCCTATAAATTACCTTATTATGGCCAAGTCACACATCTATGGATCCGGCCAAATCTCCCCTTTCCAATGGCAGAGTTCAATCTGGATTTAGTATCACCAGGCGTGATTCACAAACCATGAATGAGATCTAGCCTACTGTAAGTACAGTTACTTTTTTATAATGTACATTTATCCACCATTGTTCATCATATTGGAACACCGTTTTGTGCTAGACGTTCACAGAAAGGTAGAGAAACTAACTGTGTTCTGTTTTATGGCAATAACATTCAGGTTTGTGGGAGATAATCCAGAAAAATAAGAGAAATAAAAAAGTTAATCCAGAAGTCAGATGATTGACAGGGGCTGGTGTGTGCTGGGTAGGGTAGTTTTTTCGAAATTCGAAAGCCCTGGGGCCTGGGTATCTTCCTTCAAAAGACTACACTAACTTTTGGCTGCTCCACTTCCTCCTGTCAAAACCCTGTGAGGCCCAAATAAAAAAGACATTAGCAACTTCAGAGGCCAGAGGGTGGGACATATAAACTGTACATATCTGCTGAACCAAATGATACAGTGATTAGCTCCATTACAGACTGGCAATAAATAAATGGATGAGTAAGAACTTCCTGAAACTAAACGAGAACAAAACTAACCCCTTGGATCAAATCTGAGGTCACTAGTCTTGGGGTTATCATAGATTCAGAACTGAACTTCAATTCTCATATTAGCAAAGTGACGAAAACATCGTTCTTCCATCTCAGAAATATAGCAAAAGTACGACCATTTATTAATCAGAACGATGCTGAGAAGCTAATTCATGCATTCATATCTAGCCGGTTAGACTACTGTAATGCACTTTTCACAGGTCTCCCTAAGAAAACCACAGATAGGCTTCAGCTAATCCAAAACTCTGCAGCCCGACTGCTAACTAGAACCAAAAGGAGAGAGCACATTAGTCCAGTCTTAGCTGCTTTACACTGGCTTCCTGTAACATTTAGAATTGACTTTGAGGTCCTTCTCCTTATATACAAAGCTCTAAATGGACAGGGACCTGGCTACATCGCCAGCACTCTAATAAATTACACACCAGCAAGAACACTGCGATCATCAGCTACTGGACTACTAGAGGCTCCCAGAAGCAGTCAAAAGAGGATCGGTAATGCAGCCTTTATCAACTATGCCCCAAAACTATGGAACAAACTACCCCAAAACATCAGGGAAGCCAACTCGCTAGACATCTTTAAAACCTATCTCTTTGCTCAGGCATTTCACTGATAGATATCTGCTACCACCTAGTGGCAAGAGGAAACATCAGGGATATCCTGACACAACTTGTATTTACGTGCACTATTCTTACCCTGCCTACTCTTATACACTGCCTATCAAATTCATGTGTCGGTTATTGCACTTTTTACTTCTTACTGATGACTATTTTTAAACTGAATCATTTTAAACTATTTTTATTATTTGCTAAATCCAAATGTGAAACACTGTGATTATTTGTATTACTGAATAGAGAGCCTATTAGGATGCTAGATCCTAATGTGAAACACTGTGATTTACCATACCTTGCTATGCTCGCTCATGCCTGTATTTTTTATGTCCGTTCTATTTTATAATTTTTAGACTATTTTTAAACTGAATCATTTTAAACTATTTTTATTATTTGTGTTACTGAAAACTGTAAGCGGAGAGCCTATTGGGATGCTAGATCCTAATGTGAAACACTGTGATTTGCCATACCTTGCTACCTGTCTATCTTTTTTATGCCCGCTTATGCCTGTATTTTTTACTGTTGTGAAGCACTTTGAACTGCAACCTCTGTATGAAAAGTGCTATACAAAGAAAGTTATTATTATTATATAAACATATTTACTATCCAATAGCATTGTGAGTCTGAACAACAGGACCCATTGACTATGCATGTGCTTAAAAAAATAAAATAAAAATGTAATGGCTAAAAGTGATTTTGTAATTTTGCAACCGTGGGTCACAGGGTACTTTTAACCATGTGAGGCCCAAATAAAAAAGACATTAGCACCTATAAACACATGAAGGGTGCCGTGACTGAAAAAAAAAGTGGAGAAACGCTGGTACAGTATATGGTGTGGCTCTTTTTGGTACCACAGTTATTTTTGTAGCTCTTAGTCTCTGACTGGTTGGCCACCCCTGTGTTAGGGTCTTTACTCTACATTTGAAAAAAAAATTTGTTTTACAGATGTTTTTGTAATCCTTGCATCAGTTTTAATTCATCCAAAATGGCGGACTGCTCATTGATTTGGACAGCGAATGGGGAATTCTCCAAACAAACAACGTCTTTGTCTTCTTCTCTCCGTTTACTGTAGGAATCAGCCCTCATGTAACATACCACCTGTCCCGCCGCTTTCCATAAAAAATCTACGGCCTTTGAAGGCTAATAATATATATCTCTTCTCAGCATCGACGGGGAACCGGTTGAGAGAGTGAACAGTTTCAAGTACCTCAGAGCCCACATATCCGAGGACTTGACATGGACCACACACATTGACAGTGTTGTGAAGAAGGCACGACAGCGCCTCTACTTCCTCAGGCGCCTAAGGAAGTTCCAAGTCAGTCAGAAGATCCTTAGGAACTTCTACTCATGTACAATCGAGAGCATCCTGACTGGCAACATCACCTCCTGGTTTGGGAATAGCACTGCATAAGACCGTAGCAGACTACAAAGAGTGACACGTTCAGCCGAACGCACAATTGGAGGGGGGCTTCCTACCCTCCAGAACATTTACAACAAGCGGTGCAGGGGGAAGGCTAAGAGAATCATCAAGGACTCCAGCCACCCGAACAACTGCCTCTTTGAACTGCTGCGGTCAGGCAAGTGATACCGGAGTCTTAAGGCGAGCACAGAAAGACTCAGAAGGAGCTTCTATCCCCAGGCCATCAGGCTGCTCAACGAACAATAAACATTATGCAGCAACCATCAAATGAACACAGCACACACATCCACACGCACACACTCACTTTAAACGGGCAACTCACTGCAGCACCCACTTTACACACTTTAGAACACCTAAACACACTTTACACTTTATATTTATTGGTAAAGGATTTGCACTACAACTCGCACACCTTACTGTAAATTGTACCTAAATTGTACCTCATCCCATTTCTGCTCTGCACTATATAGTATTGTATATTAGTACATTGCATAGTATATTGTATATTGTATGGTAACTCAGTTACTTCTATTCTGCATCGAACATTGTACATATGTCTATACTGAACACTGTGACCTCTATTTTTACTTCTATTTTATTTTATACTATCTTGTCTAACAGTCTCTGGAGCGAAACAGTAAGAAGCATTTTGTATAAAAGTATTCTGTACTTCTGTATGACACAGTGGCGAATCCTTATGGAAGCCAACGGAAGCCATGCCTCCCTAATATTAAAATATGAATTAATATCAAATATGAAATATGAAAAAAAAAAAAAAAAAAAATTAATATAGTTTACATTCTTTTTCATCTGTGCATCTGTGTTATAATTTTTTATTTTTTTTAATGTCTCCCTCTTCTCCTTCTCACTCCCTCTAACACACTGTCAGCCTCACTATGCTCACTGCAGCAGGAGAGGAGGCAGATGGTAGGTCTCTTTCTCCAGGCTTCCAGCATTATAGTGGCGCTGCTGTGATGGCTGCCTTTCTGATCGCTCCGACGAGACTGTGCTTTATTTTGTTAATTTTTATAGTATTAGGAGTTTTATTTGCACCAACTGTTGGTGCATTATATGTGTATGACCGTCAGTCAATCATTGACATTGGATTAAGAAAAACTTACCGTTTGGATTGCTCTCTGGATCGGATCGCTGAACAGCAGAAATGGCCCGACGAGATCCTTTGTTATGCCGGCCACGGACAAGACAAAAAGCCGCCGCGAAGACGAGGAAAGAGAGCCGGGGTCCGGAACAGACTGAGGTCCAAACGACACAGAACCACATTGCCCAGCATATTGTTGGCCAATGTGCAATCGATAGGAAACAAATTGGACGACATCAGAGCAAGGATCCAATTCCAGAGGGACATTCGGGATTGTAACGTCCTCTGTTTCACAGAAACTTGGCTGAGTCCAGATGTCCCGAATCATGCAATAGAACCGGCAGACCACTTCTTCGTTCTACGAAAAGACCGGACGGCATTAGAGTCACTAAAGAAGAAAGGAGGCGGCATTGCCTTCATGATAAACAAGGAGTGGTGCGATTTAGGCAACACAAAGGAAATGTCTAACCACTGCTCCCCAGACCTGGAGTTTATCACGATAAAATGTCGACCCTTCTTCCTCCCAAGAGAGTTAACGTCCATCATCCTCATCGGAGTGTACATTCCACCACACGCGAACACTGAGGTCGCACTTTCAAAACTTCACGACGAGGTAAACAAACTCCAGGCAGCTAACGTTGACGCGGCCATTTTGGTCTTGGGGGATTTCAACAGCGCGCGTCTTAAAAAGGTGCTGCCGAATTTCTATCAGCATGTGACCTGTCCCACCAGAGGCGAGAACATATTAGACCATGTATACTCGCAATTTAAGAATGGGTACAAGTCACAGGCTCTTAGTCCATTCGGTAAAAGCGATCACGCCGCAATTTTTCTTTTGCCTAAGTACAAACAGTGTCTCAAGCGAACGCCGGTGGTCTCGCGAGAGGTTAAGCGTTGGACCGTGACGTCAGTAGAGTCACTCCAAGCAGTGCTGGGAAGCACAGAATGGAGTGTACTCCGTGATAACACAGCCAATATTAACGAATACACCGAAACGGTGATTGACTATGTCTGTACTCAGGTAGAAGTAATAATCCCCACCACCAAAATTAATATCTACCCAAACCAAAAGCCCTGGGTAGACAAATCCGTCCGTGAGGCTCTGAAAGTGCGCACATCAGCATACAACACCGGGCTGGTGACAGGCAACATGGAAGAACACAAGATGGCAAGATACAACGTCAGGAGAGCAGTAATAGAGGCAAAACGGCGTTACAGGGATAAAGTTGAACTTCAGTTTGAACAGGCTGACTCTAGAGGCATGTGGCAGGGCCTCAGAACAATGACAGACTACAAAGGAACCCCCCTCAAACTGAACAGTGACATCTCCTTAGCAAATGATCTCAACTCCTTCTATGCGAGGTTTGAGGCTGTGAATAACAACACCAGCCTACAAACCACGGCAATGGGGGGGGGGGGGTCTGCTGATGGAGACTCAGTGTTCAGGGTAACAGAGCATGAGGTGAGACGGATCTTTAAAAAAGTGGATATCAGGAAGGCAGCAGGACCGGACGGCATCCCCGGCCGCGTCCTAAAAGTCTGTGCCGACCAACTGGCCCCGGTATTCACTGACATCTTCAACCTGTCCTTGGAACAGGCCGTCATCCCCACCTGTCTGAAGAAGTCCACCATCATCCCTGTACCCAAAAAATCTACGCCCGCTTGCCTCAACGACTACCGCCCTGTAGCCCTCACCTCCATAGCCATGAAGTGCTTTGAGAAGCTAGTGAAGGGCTACATCTGTTCCTCCCTCCCCATCAACCTGGACCCTCTGCAATTTGCATATCGCCCCAACAGGTCCACGGAGGACGCCATAGCCCATGTGCTGCACACAGCAGCATCACATCTGGACAAGAGGAAGGGGAACTATGTGAGAATGCTGTTCATCGACTACAGCTCAGCATTCAATACCATAGTCCCCTCCAAACTCATAGCCAAGCTCAGGGACCTGGGCTTGAACTATGACCTGTGCCAGTGGGTCCTGGACTTCCTGACGGGCAGACCCCAGGTGGTAAGAGCCGGCAACTGCACCTCCTCATCCATCACGCTCAACATAGGGGCCCCCCAGGGCTGTGTTCTGAGCCCCCTCCTCTACTCCCTGTACACACATGACTGCGTAGCACAGCGGAACAACAACACCATCATCAAATTTGCTGATGACACAGTAGTGGTGGGCCTGATCTCTGCCAACGACGAAAGGGCCTACCTGGAAGAGGTAGAGAACCTGTCACAGTGGTGTCAGGAGAACTGCCTCTCCCTGAACGTCAGCAAAACAAAAGAGATGATTGTGGACTTCAGGAGGTCGGGGGTCAAGGACTACAGCCCCCTCAGCATCGACGGGGCACCAGTTGAGAGAGTGAACAGTTTCAAGTACCTCGGAGCCCACATATCCGAGGACTTGACATGGACCACACACATTGACAGTGTTGTGAAGAAGGCACGACAACGCCTCTACTTCCTCAGGCGCCTAAGGAAGTTCCAAGTCAGTCAGAAGATCCTTAGGAACTTCTACTCATGTACAATAGAGAGCATCCTGACCGGCAACATCACCTCCTGGTTTGGGAATAGCACTGCACAAGACCGTAGCAGACTACAAAGAGTGACACGTTCAGCCGAACGCACAATTAGAGGGGGGCTTCCCACCCTCCAGAACATTTACAACAAGCGGTGCAAGGGGAAGGCTAAGAGAATTATTAAGGACTCGAGCCACCCGAACAACTGCCTCTTTGAACTGCTGCCGTCAGGCAAGCGATACCGGAGTCTTATGGCGAGCACAGAAAGACTCAGAAGGAGCTTCTATCCCCAGGCCATCAGGCTGCTAAACGAACAATAATCGCTAAACGAACAATAATCACTATGCAACAACCATCAAATGCACACAGCACACACACCCACACGCACACACACACTCACTCAAACAAACAACACACTGCAGCACCCACTCTCCACACTTTAGATCACACAAACACACTTACACTTTATATTTATTGATAAAGGATTTGCACTACAACTCGTACACCTACTGTGAATTGTACCTAAACTGCACCTCGTCCATTTATGCCTTGCACTATATAGTATTGTATATTAGTACACTGCACAGTATTGTATATTGTATGGTAACTACGTCTACGAACATTGTACATATGTCTAAACTGAACACTGTGACCTCTTTTTTTTCTTCTAATTTTTACTATGTTTTTATTTCATACTTATCTTGTCATGCACAGTCTCTGGAGCGCAACAGTAAGAAGCATTTTGTACAAAAGTATTCTGTACTTCTGTATGACAACTATTAAAGAAACTTGAAACTATAGAGTCCAAATCCGATCCTAGCCAATCAGATTCGAGCTGACTGCCACACCCTAAAAGTTTAAAACGGGGCTGAGAGGAAAACACTCAGCATATTTTCCCCTCTGCACTCTGAACATTGTATTAACCCGTAACTGTTCCCACGGGCCGAATATTGCCCCGATCCTCGCGAGATTAAATCCACGGGGACCTCTCGGCGTGCCGAAGCTTTTCCTAAATCACTTCCATCATCGAAAACGAGGGGAAAAGGTCGGCTCGTGACCCTGAAAATGTCGCGTGATTTTAAAACGCTGTATTAAGTGAGCCTATTATGGGATCCACGCCAGCTTTCTATCGTGGAAACATCTGGGCGTCCCGCAACTTTTACTGATTCACATGTAGCCCCTAAAATGCTTAGAAAAGGAAAACAGAAAGCGTGGAATAAACTCGCCGAAACGGAAAAGTGTCCCACGGGCGCGCCGTGATTCCGATCCCGCGTGAAAATATTCACGGCCATAGAGGAGACCGTGGGACACCTTTTTGCAAACGAATATGTGTCTCGAATTTGCTCCCACGCGGCGCGCAAAATCGCGCAAGGAAAAATCGGACCAAAAATTAACCAATGCTCCAGCAGTATTAATGACCCTGATGTAAACAAGACAAACGTCTTTCTCTGGTCTGCATCCCCTTATACAATTGTGTGTATTGAGCCGTACTGTATTGTACCCATTCTGCAATCTGTTAAATAAATAAAAATAAAGTTTGACTGGCCGCGGAGCCATACTGTAGTGTACATGGTGACTGTACACTACAGTGTACATGGCGACGCCACTGGTATGACAACTATTAAAGAAACTTGAAACTTGAGAAACTTGAGATACTGTATCACACACCCACATGGGAAGTGGAATTGCAAAAAGGGTCAAGCTAGTTATCTGGAAACGTATGGTCGGAAAAGGGGTTTTGCTTGTATCATTCAGCCCTTAATACCCAGGCTCTTTCCCAGGCAGTTCGGAGCATAGATATATATAGAACACTAGATAGCTT
>NW_028173801.1:0-18595 GCF_963971535.1 Notolepis coatsorum | reverse complement strand
GCACTTGTTACTTGGCAGGTAATGCTGCTACTGTATCGTCACAATTAGCTCCAACGAGACATGAGCAAAAGTAGAACGTGACTCTCTAAGTTTGGAGTGATAATAAAATAATTGTTCTCCTTTAATGAACACGTCAACATTATGGGAAAGGCACCTACCATCTTCTCACAGACAAGAAGATAGATATACCAATTTCTTCTCTGTGCGTTAAGTAGAAAGCTTAGCACAAATTAATGGAAGCGGATACGGACCACTAGCCTATAGCTTAAAACTCTGGGAAAGATGTTGTTGGCCAACGGCTAGGCTAGCTGGTCCATATCAGTTTCCATACATTTGTGCTAAGCTAGGCTAGCTTGCAGCCGGATAGCTTTCTACTGAACGAACACAGAGAGGAAATTGTATCTCTCTTCTTGTCTGACTCTGGGGAAGAGGGTATGTTGGTATTTTGGGTGTCGGTGCTTTGAAGTGGCAGGTGGCAGAGTGCTGGAGGTTGTCTTTGATAACGTGACAGAGTGGCTCTGTTTGTACAGTATGTCTTATCTTCAGTGGAATTGAATAGATAGGCCTGGCAATGTTACGCACTGAAGCTCAAAATGTATATCGAACACTTTTGTTTACACTTGTTTACGTACTTTTGACTTTCTATTTGATACTTTTTTTTACTTTGATACTGTATACTATTTTTTTATCTAGCACACTCTCAGGAGCAAAACAGAAAAAAGCATTTCATATAAAAGTATTCTGTATTTTTTGTACGACAACTAATAAAGAAACTTGAAAGTAAAGAGGGCGGGTTCGAGATAGGTATGTTGGTTCCTCGGTGCCAGTCTCTGATAGGTATGTTTGTTCCTTGGTGCCAGTCGCTGATAGGTATGTTTGTTCCTTGGTGCCAGTCGCTGATAGGTATGTTTGTTCCTCTGTGCCAGTCGCTGATAGGTATGTTTGTTCCTCGGTGCCAGTCTCTGATAGGTATGTTTGTTCCTCGGTGCCAGTCTCTGATAGGTATGTTTGTTCCTCGGTGCCAGTCTCTGATAGGTATGTTTGTTCCTTGGTGCCAGTCGCTGATAGGTATGTTTGTTCCTTGGTGCCAGTCACTGATAGGTATGTTTGTTCCTCAGTGCCAGTCTCTGATAGGTATGTTGGTGTTCCTCGGTGCCAGTCTCTGATAGGTATGTTTGTTCCTTGGTGCCAGTCACTGATAGGTATGTTTGTTCCTCGGTGCCAGTCGCTGATAGGTATGTTTGTTCCTCGGTGCCAGTCTCTGATAGGTATGTTGGTGTTCCTCGGTGCCAGTCTCTGATAGGTATGTTTGTTCCTCTGTGCCAGTCACTGATAGGTATGTTTGTTCCTCGGTGCCAGTCTCTGATAGGTATGTTTGTTCCTCTGTGCCAGTCTCTGATAGGTATGTTGGTGTTCCTCTGTGCCAGTCTCTGATAGGTATGTTTGTTCCTCTGTGCCAGTCACTGATAGGTATGTTTGTTCCTCTGTGCCAGTCTCTGATAGGTATGTTTGTTCCTCGGTGCCAGTCACTGATAGGTATGTTTGTTCCTCTGTGCCAGTCTCTGATAGGTATGTTTGTTCCTCTGTGCCAGTCGCTGATAGGTATGTTGGTTCCTCGGTGCCAGTCTCTGATAGGTATGTTTGTTCCTCTGTGCCAGTCTCTGATAGGTATGTTTGTTCCTCGGTGCCAGTCGCTGATAGGTATGTTTGTTCCTCTGTGCCAGTCTCTGATAGGTATGTTTGTTCCTCTGTGCCAGTCTCTGATAGGTATGTTTGTTCCTCTGTGCCAGTCTCTGATAGGTATGTTTGTTCCTCTGTGCCAGTCGCTGATAGGTATGTTTGTTCCTCGGTGCCAGTCGCTGATAGGTATGTTTGTTCCTCGGTGCCAGTCCCTGATAGGTATGTTTGTTCCTCGGTGCCAGTCTCTGATAGGTATGTTTGTTCCTTGGTGCCAGTCGCTGATAGGTATGTTTGTTCCTCTGTGCCAGTCGCTGATAGGTATGTTTGTTCCTCGGTGCCAGTCACTGATAGGTGTGTTTGTTCCTCGGTGCCAGTCTCTGATAGGTATGTTTGTTCCTCTGTGCCAGTCACTGATAGGTGTGTTTGTTCCTCGGTGCCAGTCTCTGATAGGTGTGTTTGTTCCTCGGTGCCAGTCACTGATAGGTGTGTTTGTTCCTCGGTGCCAGTCACTGATAGGTGTGTTTGTTCCTCTGTGCCAGTCTCTGATAGGTATGTTTGTTCCTCTGTGCCAGTCGCTGATAGGTATGTTTGTTCCTCGGTGCCAGTCTCTGATAGGTATGTTTGTTCCTCTGTGCCAGTCGCTGATAGGTATGTTTGTTCCTCGGTGCCAGTCACTGATAGGTATGTTTGTTCCTCGGTGCCAGTCGCTGATAGGTATGTTGGTTCCTCGGTGCCAGTCTCTGATAGGTATGTTTGTTCCTCGGTGCCAGTCACTGATAGGTATGTTTGTTCCTCGGTGCCAGTCGCTGATAGGTATGTTTGTTCCTCGGTGCCAGTCGCTGATAGGTATGTTGGTTCCTCGGTGCCAGTCGCTGGTAGGTATGTTTGTTGTGAGAGAGAGAGAGAGAGAGAGAGAGAGAGAGAGAGAGAGAGAGAGAGAGAGAGAGAGAGTCAAGATTGTTTATTGTCATGTTGTGCACAGTTAAACAGACAGTTTGCCATACAATGAAAATCTTACTTTGCTAGTCCGCCCTTCACACAAAATCACACAATACTTAACTTAGACATATTTAAATACAAGCGAGTGCTAGAAAATAAGGTAAAAATTAGGGATGTCCGATATTATCAGCCGATATCGGCATTAAAATGTGATATCGGAAAATATCGGTATCGGTTTTCATTTTTTTTTCTTTTTTTTTTCTTTTTTTTACATTTCTATAGAAATGATGTCCAATATTATCGGCCTACCCATATTATCGGCCGATATCGGCATTAAAATGTGATATCGGTTGATATCGGTATCGGAAATTAAGCCAATATCGAGCATCCCTAGTAAAAATAGATCAATATAATATATACAAGGCACGCTCCGATCAGTATTCATCACATATAAATGGAGGTGACAGTGGGTCACAGTGGGTCACAGCAGCAGTTAAAAAGTGTCCAGTGATTCATAGTTCGGGGGGGAAGGGTGACTGTTGAGAGTGTCCACAGCAGTAATCAGGTCAGTGTCTGGGGGGGGGGGGGGGCTAGGCATTCAAGAGCCTGATGGCCTGTGTGGGTAGAAACTGTTTGTCAGTCTCGTACTTCTGGCTTTCAGACTCCTATAGCGCCTGCCTGATGGACAGAGAGACCGATTTATCTGTTTAATTGTTTTGTTTTGTTTTGTTTGGCTTTGGCAATGTGAACGTATGTTTCCCATGTCAACAAAGCCCATTTGAATTGAATTGAATTGAATTGAATCGAGAGACACAGAGACAGAGAGAGACAGATGAAAAGAGGGAGAGAGAGAGACAGAGAGAGAGAGAGAGAGAGAGAGAGAGAGAGAGAGAGAGAGAGAGAGAGAGAGAGAGAGAGAGAGAGAGAGAGAGAGAGAGAGAGACAGGGAGACAGGGAGACAGACAGGGAGACAGGGAGACAGACAGACAGACAGACAGACAGACAGACAGACAGACAGACAGACAGACAGACAGACAGACAGACAGACAGACAGACAGACAGACAGACAGACAGACAGACAGACACAGGGAGACACACAGGGAGACAGACAGGGAGACACACAGGGAGACAGACAGACAGACAGACAGGGAGACACACAGACAGACAGACAGACAGACAGACAGACAGACACAGGGAGACACACAGGGAGACAGACAGGGAGACACACAGGGAGACACACAGACAGACAGACAGACAGACAGACAGACAGACAGACAGACAGACAGACAGACAGACAGACAGACAGACAGACAGACAGACAGACACACAGGGAGACAGACAGACAGACATACAGACAGACAGACAGACAGACAGACAGACAGACAGACAGACAGACACAGGGAGACAGACAGACAGACAGATCAGGTGACAGTGAAGAGAGAGTAAAGTTAGCACAGTACAACAGCTGCTTCATACTTGGCCAAGTGTTGTCAGCTCAGCTTCAGATCAGATTATGTGCTTTTGATCACATTAGTCAGCTGATTCGCAGAGTCTGACGCATTCGTCTCGTATTTCTCATAATCAAGAGTTTACTTTGGAAAAATAGATCTACACAGACAGGAGTCACACCCCCCCTCCCCACCGACGGACTGCTGCCAAATAGTTGGGGACATGGACTCGGAACTGTGCTGTCACCCTTCCTGTTCGCCCTCTACACCTCCCGACTTCTGCCACAACTCAGTGCCACCTACAGAAGTTCGTAGACAACTCCCCCATCAGGAAGAATAGTCAACACGTTGATGATGACTAATGGGGATCCTAATAAACATAAACTGTCTGTGGTGGCAGTCGAGCTGGTCAGACTAGAGGTGGTGGCAGATATCCTGGAGAACCCCTCCCACCCCCTCTATGAGGAGCTAGCCAAGATGAGAACCCCTCCCACCCCCTCTATGAGGAGCTAGCCAAGATGAGAACCCCTCCCACCCCCTCTATGAGGAGCTAGCCAAGATGAGAACCCCTCCCACCCCCTCTATGAGGAGCGAGCCAAGATGAGAACCCCTCCCACCCCCTCTATGAGGAGCTAGCCAAGATGAGAACCCCTCCCACCCCCTCTATGAGGAGCGAGCCAGGATGAGAACCCCTCCCACCCCCTCTATGAGGAGCTAGCCAAGATGAGAACCCCTCCCACCCCCTCTATGAGGAGCTAGCCAAGATGAGAACCCCTCCCACCCCCTCTATGAGGAGCGAGCCAAGATGAGAACCCCTCCCACCCCCTCTATGAGGAGCTAGTCAAGATAAGAACCCCTCCCACCCCCTCTATGAGGAGCTAGCCAAGATGAGAACCCCTCCCACCCCCTCTATGAGGAGCTAGCCAAGATGAGAACCCCTCCCACCCCCTCTATGAGGAGCGAGCCAAGATGAGAACCCCTCCCACCCCCTCTATGAGGAGCTAGTCAAGATAAGAACCCCTCCCACCCCCTCTATGAGGAGCTAGCCAAGATGAGAACCCCTCCCACCCCCTCTATGAGGATATGAGGAGCTAGCCAAGATGAGAACCCCTCCCACCCCCTCTATGAGGAGCGAGCCAAGATGAGAACCCCTCCCACCCCCTCTATGAGGAGCTAGTCAAGATAAGAACCCCTCCCACCCCTCTATGAGGAGCTAGCCAAGATGAGAACCCCTCCCACCCCCTCTATGAGGAGCTAGTCAAGATGAGAACCCCTCCCACCCCCTCTATGAGGAGCTAGTCAAGATGAGAACCCCTCCCACCCCCTCTATGAGGAGCTAGTCAAGATGAGAACCCCTCCCACCCCCTCTATGAGGAGCTAGCCAAGATGAGAACCCCTCCCACCCCCTCTATGAGGAGCTAGCCAAGATGAGAACCCCTCCCACCCCCTCTATGAGGAGCTAGCCAAGATGAGAACCCCTCCCACCCCCTCTATGAGGAGCTAGCCAAGATGAGAACCCCTCTCACCCCCTCTATGAGGAGCTAGCCAGGATGAGAACCCCTCCCACCCCCTCTATGAGGAGCTAGTCAAGATGAGAACCCCTCCCACCGCCTCTATGAGGAGCTAGTCAAGATGAGAACCCCTCCCACCCCCTCTATGAGGAGCTAGCCAAGATGAGAACCCCTCCCACCCCCTCTATGAGGAGCTAGCTAAGATGAGAACCCCTCCCACCGCCTCTATGAGGAGCTAGCCAAGATGAGAACCCCTCCCACCCCCTCTATGAGGAGCTAGCCAAGATGAGAACCCCTCCCACCCCCTCTATGAGGAGCTAGCCAGGATGAGAACCCCTCCCACCGCCTCCATGAGGAGCTAGCCAAGATGAGAACCCCTCCCACCCCCTCTATGAGGAGCTAGCCAGGATGAGAACCCCTCCCACCCCCTCTATGAGGAGCTAGCCAAGATGAGAACCCCTCCCACCCCCTCTTTCAGTCTTTCTCTGGTCTGCATCCCCTTAACAATTGTGTGTATTGAGCTGTACTGTACTGTACCCATTCTGCAATCTGTTAATTAAAGTTAATTAAACTATCTTCCATTAGTTGGATGTATGGCCTCTGCAAGGTTGTGTGCAGCCATTTGTTTTTGTAACATCTGCTACATCTGTCCCACGTGTTCTTTGCAGCTCACAGTTGTTAGTTCTGCCCCTCTTGACTGTGACAAAAAGGTTTTGAACAAACTTAATGTCATAGCTTGTATTTGATGATATTCTTCTTTGTTATTTAGTTGAATGGTTTGATCATTGATTGATGGAGTAATATGGGGTTCTGATAAACTAAAATTATTTGTTAAAATAACATAAGCTAACATATATTTTTACATCTATGCAAAATGTATAACTTGAATAAGTAATAAATACAGAAACAACATGTTTAACAATATGTCTGTACCAGAAAGGTGCAGAGGGGTCATTTTGAGGGTCACAACAACATAAAAATCAGATCTTTAAAAAATTACAGCAAGGAAATGCTCCTGGATGGTTTAACGGGTGTGGACTGGTCTCATGTAATGCACTGCAAAGAGGTTGATCAACATTTCTTAAAGTAGTTGACAGATTAGCACCCAGGAAGATGGTCAGGATAAAGCAGAGGACACAGCCCTGGATTAATGATGACATTTTAAAAGCTATTAAAATAAGGAACAATCTTTTTAAACTATTTAAGAAGTCCAGGACAGAACAGGCTTTCCTAGATTTAAAGAAACACAAAAACTATGTAAATAGTTTGATTAAAGGGGCGAAGAAGGGTTTTTTTAATGAAAAAATAACAGAGTATAGGAACAACTCAAGGAAACTCTGGAGGACACTTAAAGAGGTAGGATACAGTAAGAAATTAAAGACTAAATCGGGCAATATCAGTTTAGAAATAGGAGACAAAATTTCAGCAGACAAATCAGAGGTGGCAGACTGTCTGAATAGCTATTTTACATCCATTGCAAAAACTATATCGGAAAATATCCCAGCTAAACCCGGCAACAACATAGAGAGTGAAGTCCTTAAATTCTACCTAGATCAGGGGGTTAAAGCAAATGCTTTCTCCTTTAGGAAAGTGACTGAGATGGAGGTCCAGGAAAAGCTTAAAAAACTTGACACCTCAAGGGCTACTGGATTAGACAACATCCCTGGTAAATTCTTGCAGGATGCTGCAGAAATCATTGCCCCATATGTAGCTCACATTACCAACCTAGCCATTGACACAGGAACATTTCCAAGCGAAATGAAATCGGCAAGAGTTATTCCTCTCCACAAAAAGGGAAACAAATTGGAACCGGGTAACTACAGACCCATTTCCATCCTGGGCGTTCTATCAAAAACCATTGAGAGGCTAGTATATGAGCAAATAGACGGGTATTTCTCCACTAATAACATCATGTACAAATACCAATCTGGTTTCAGGAGGTCCCACTCCACAGACACCTGCCTGCTGTTCCTCACAGATTACATCAGGAAAGAGGTAGACGAGGGAAAGTTCTGTGGAATGGTAATGTTAGACCTCCAGAAGGCATTTGATTCAGTGGATCACAACATCTTGTTAATGAAGCTTAGGGCCCTAGGCTTTAATGAGGCAGCTCAGAAATTGATTGGTTCCTACCTAACAGGGAGACAACAGGTGGTAGATATAAACGGAGTACTCTCCAGTCCTCGGACAGTAGAGTGCGGGGTCCCACAAGGGAGTGTTTTGGGTCCGCTCCTCTTTCTACTGTATATAAATGACCTGAAAGCAGCTTGCTCATGTGACCTTTTTTTATACGCAGATGACTCCGCCCTACTAGTGTCTCACAAAGACAAAAAAGTGGTTGAGCAGACATTGAGTGCAGAACTAGAGAAGGTTAGCGACTGGCTAGGCCACAACAAGCTGTCCCTCCACGTGGGGAAGACTGAGTCAATTTTATTCGGGTCAAAGGTCAGGCTCAGAAAATCGCCAGGTTTTAACATTAGAATAGGAGATACTGTTCTCACAGACAAAACATCTGTGAAATATCTCGGTTGCGTCCTGGAAAACAGCTTATCAGGGGAAAGCATGGCTCACCAAGCACTTACAAAGATAAATAACAGGACTAGATACCTAGCCAGAATCTCAAATTTTTTAGATCAGTCAGCGATGAAGATTCTTGCTGGAGCTCTCATACAGTGTCACTATGACTATGCGTGTGGCTCCTGGTACAACAGTGCCCCCAAAAGTCAGAAAATAAAACTACAGACATCACAAAACAAGCTAATCAGGGTAATACTAAGGCTACCTGCTCGAACCCACCTTGACCCATCTCACTTTGAGGTCATGAGATGGCTTAAGGTGGAAGACAGAGTAAACCAGATAGGGATGTGCCTAGTTCACAGAATAGTGCATGGGGTAGTGCCAGTGTACTTTAACAATTACTTCAACCGAATCAGAGACACCCATGCTTACCAAACAAGGCGCAGCTCAACTGACTTTGTGCCAGTCAGATTCAGGAGCTGTATGGGGAAGGAGTCATTTTTATATTCAGCAGCTGTCTATTGGAATAGTCTGCCCAGTGAACTGAAAACCATAGACAGTGCCGGTAGATTCAAGTCCAGCCTGAAGACATGGCTCAAAAGGGACTATACCTAGACACTTAGCTTAAGGCACCCTTGCATGTTTTATGAGTCTGTATGTATATAAATGTTAAATGATATATGTGATGTGTTGTGATGTCACGTTTTGTATGATGCATGTGTTAAGCATCACATTCCCCCACCCCCCTACAAGGACCACAATGGAAATAAGCTCTGAGCTTTTTTGTGTTACATCCTTGGCAGTATATCCCGACTGTGCTCTTCTGTCACATGTTTATTTTTTATATTGTCAAATAAAGTCATTCATTCATTCATTAAATGAGTAGATACATTTATTTTACATTACATTAACATTTATATGGTCTTTGGCCCTTTGAGGGCAACCATAATGCTGATGTGGCCCTCTGTGAAAATGAGTTTGACACCCCTGCTATAGAAGAAGCCAATCGTTTGTTTACTGGCAAGAACACCCACACAACATTTAAATGTCAATTTTCAATATCAGACCCATTCTCATGCAGATGATGAGCATGTGAGCACAAACATGCAGACATATCTGTCTGCACACACACACACACACACACACACACACACACACACACTCACAGCTCCATCAGTGTCCCTTCCTAATCTCTCTCTCTCTCTCTCTCTCCCCCCCCCCCCCCCCCCCCCTCCAGGAGTGTGGGTTCAGCCACTCCTGGTACCTGTCGGTCTTCAGTGTTCTGTGTTGTCTGGGCATCGCTCTGTGTCTGGTCACCTCCGTGGCCGTGGAGTGGACCGGCCTGCGGGTGGCCAAGCAGCTGCACCAGAGCCTGCTCAACAAGATCATCCTGGCGCCCATGAGGTCAGTACCCCCCCCCCCCTGCTGGCGCCCATGAGGTCAGTACCCCCCCCCCCCCCCCCTGCTGGCGCCGCGAGGAGGATCTGATGGTTGACTGTGTCGAAGGCTGCAGATAGATCTAGGAGAATCAGGACAGAGGAGAGGCCTTTCGCTTTTGTTAAGTGAAGTGCCTCTGTGACCGCAATGAGGGCCATTTCTGTGGAGTAGCCAGTCCGGAAGCCAGACTGATTAGGGGTCATTCTGTAAGAGATAAGCAGTAAGTTGGTTGGATACAGCACGTTCAAGTGTTTTAGAAAGTAAGGAGAGATAGTTGCCTATGACGGTGGGGTTCAGGTTTTTTTTTTTTTTATGAGCGGCGTGACTCTGGCTTGTTTTAGGGAGGTGGGGACCACCCCCGAGTTGAGTGAGGAGTTGATGGTTGCAGTTAGGAATGGGAGGATGTCCGGTGCTATGGTCTGGAGGAGAGGGGAGGGTAGCTGGTCCAGCTGGCATGTAGTCGGACGGTTCGATGTTACCAGTGTCAGGGTCTCGGCTTCTGTAATGGGAGAGAAAGATGACAGAGTGAAGGATGAGGTTCTCGATTCAGTGTTTGGAATGGGTGGGGGTTGGGAGAAGGCGCTGCGGATGTTCTCCACTTTTTCTTCAAAGAAGATCGCAAAGTCTTCGGCAGAGAAAGATGAGGGAGGAGGGGGTGGGGGGGGGGGGAGTGAGGAGGGAGGACATGGTAGCATGCAGTTTGCGAAGATTCTTGGCAGAGGCCTCGATCCTATGGTGAAAGAAAGAAGCTTTGGCATTAGTAATGGTTTTGGAGAATGTTAACAAGAGGTTGTGATATGTGTCGATGTCAGAGAGAGAGAGAGAGAGAGAGAGAGGACACTGATGGAGCTGTGTCTCTCTCTCTCTCTCTCTCTCTCTCTCTCTCTCTCTCTCTCTCTCTCTCTCTCTCTCTCTTTCTCTCTCTCTCTCTCTCTCTCTCAGGTTGTTTGACACCACCCCCCTGGGCAGTATCCTCAACCGGTTCTCCACGGACATCAACACCATCGACCAGCACATGCCCGCCACCCTGGAGTGTCTGGCCCGCTCCACCCTGCTCTGCGCCTCCGCCCTGGGCGTGATCTGCTACGTCATCCCCGTCTTCCTGTTCGCCCTGATGCCCCTGGCGGTGGCATGCTACTTCATCCAGAAGTACTTCAGGGTGGCATCCAAGTGAGGAGGGAGGGAGGGAGGGAGGGAGGGAGGGAGGGAGGGAGGGAGGGAGGGAGGGAGGGAGGGAGGGAGGGAGGGAGGGAGGGAGGGACTTGAGTAATTGTACTTCGTTACAATACTTAGCTGTTTTTGGGATTTGTACTTTACTCGAGTATTGTTACAGTAGGTTTGTATACTTGTACTTTTACTCAATTACATTTCAGAGAAAAACAACATACTTTTTACTACTTACATTTAAAATGCAGACCTACAAAGTACAAAGTACAAATCTCGCAGGTCCAACCATTTTAATTAGTATACTTGTTTCTCTGGCCGAACTAACGTTAACGTTATTAATCCTGCGGCCGCGCTTTATTTAAAAACAGCCAATCAAATCCCCATCAATGGAAAATGAACCCGCCCATACCCATGCTGATTGGTCCTTGTGCAAGACTAGAAAGCGGGGATCTTTGATTAAACACCTGCTATCAGAAGAATAGACAGTCAGAAAAAAAAGTTTTTACTTCTACATTTTAGTACTTACTTACATTTAAAAGTAGAAACCTTTTGACTTTTACTCAAGTGTGTTTTTAGCCAGATACTCTGACTTTTACTTGAGTACGATTTTGAGACGGCATACCCACTTTCACTTTAAGTACCATTTCTGGGTGCTTTTTACACCCCTGGTAGTAACAGTACAGCCCTCCCATCTTTTCTCTCTCTCTCTCTCTCTTCGTCATTATTTTTTACCATCTTCCTGGACTTAGTTTGAAACAGCACTGTGCAATATTACACCTACTGTAGACCTCAGTATATTTTTACTCTATTTATTTACTGTATATTTTATTCCACTTTTATTCTATTTTACTCTACTCTTATCCTAGGCAACTTGATTTGATTCGTTGTATTATTCTAATTCGTGACCCGTTCCGTCTAAATGTTTAAATGTTGAGCGATTTTTGCAGTGTCAAATTTCCCACGGGATAATAAAAGTATTTCTATTCTATTCTATTCTATTCTATTCTATTCTATTCTATTCTATTCTATTCTATTCTATTGAACGTCTCTCTGTCCTCTGTCCAGGGACCTGCAGCAGTTGGAGGACAGCACCCAGCTCCCTCTGCTGTCTCACTTCTCTGAGACGGTGGAGGGCCTCAGCACCATCAGGGCCTTTGGGTGAATACTCAAACATATGTACAGACACTCAGGCCATGTTTAGACGGAGAGAGTCTCAACAGAAACCGCAGAAGTCGTCTTGCGGTCTCACTTTTAATTTTGCGTTTAGACTAGTGTTTTGGGAGGGAATTCTTCATGCAGACGAGGCTGTAAAAGTGTAGTCGACTCGAGACGACGGAGCCCCGCTACACTGCCTCAGGTCGTTGAGACAACCAAGGGTGCTGTGAAGACCCGCCCTACTCTGTCTCTGATTCGCAGACTGTGGGTGGGGGAATGTGATTGGACCAAAGCAGAGTCACTCACAGACAGTGGCTCCAGTCACTAGATGTGATAGCCGCTGGACTGATTCTTGTGTATTTAAAAGTACTGCCAATGTAGCCTTCAGGTGATCTCTCCGTGGATAGAATCAGATATGCTTGTTCACTTTGTTTACGCTTCTAGGCTACTGGCGCATGCCTGTGATGTAAGCAGTACGCAACGAGAGCCTTGAGAGCCCTTTCGTCATAGTTTTATGCGGTTTGACTGTTCAGATGATAGCGTGAAGGTGTATCGTTTCTAGGATTTCCACCCAGGAAGGTGGTTTACCTTTTTTTACGGATTCTCCCCGCAAAAACGCTGTTGCCGTATGAACAAAAGGCACATCCGAAAGAGAAAAAAAATCCGGATTCACCCGCGAGCGTTTCCGTCTAAACATGGCCTCAATGTCTTTACAGTCACATTTTGTTGATTGAAAATGTTCCAGGTCCGTTTTATTCTTTTTTAGACACGTTCTCTCTCTCCGTTGGCAGGTATGAGCCCAGGTTCAGACAGAGGTTACTCCAGTACACCGACGCCAACAACATCGCCTCCCTCTTCCTCACGGCAGCCAATCGCTGGCTCGAGGTCCGCATGGTAATGATGCCGACGTTCAGTTCAGTTCTCCACCTCCTCCTCTGCCCTGTTTCACTGCATGCTACCGTCATCTCAGCTCAGCATTCAATACCATAGTGTCCCCTCCAAACTCGTAGCCAACCTCAGGGGACCTGGGCTTGAACTATGACCTCTGCCAGTGGGTCTTGGACTTTCTGACAGGAAGACCCCAGGTGGTGAGAGCAGGCAACTGCTACCTCCTCATCCATCACTCTCAACACAGGGGCCCCCCAGGGCTGTGCTCTGAGCCCCCTCCTCTACTCGCTGTCCACACACGACTGTGTGGCACAGCGGAACAACAACACAATTATCAAGTTTGCTGACGACACGTCGTGGTGGGCCTGATCTCTGCCAACGACGAGAGGGCCTACCTGGGAGAGGTAGAGGACCTGGCGCGGTGGTGTCGGGAGAACAGCCTCTCGCTGAACGTCAACAAAACGAAAGAGATGATTGTGGACTTTAGGAGGTCATGTGAGGCAGCGGTCACTGTTTCACTGCATGCTACCGTCATGTGAGGTGTAGCGGTCACTGTTTCACTGCATGCTACCGTCATGTGAGGTGTAGCCGTCACTGTTTCACTGCATGCTACCGTCATGTGAGGTGTAGCGGTCACTGTTTCACTGCATGCTACCGTCATGTGAGGTGTAGCGGTCACTGTTTCACTGCATGCTACCGTCATGTGAGGCAGCGGTCACTATTTCACTGCATGCTACCGTCATGTGAGGCAGCAGTCACTGTTTCACTGCATGCTACCGTCATGTGAGGTGTAGCGGTCACTGTTTCACTGCATGCTACCGTCATGTGAGGCAGCGGTCACTGTTTCACTGCATGCTACCGTCATGTGAGGTGTAGCGGTCACTGTTTCACTGCATGCTACCGTCATGTGAGGCAGCGGTCACTGTTTCACTGCATGCTACCGTTATGTGAGGTGTAGCGGTCACTGTTTCACTGCATGCTACCGTCATGTGAGGCAGCGGTCACTGTTTCACTACATGCTACCGTCATGTGAGGCAGCCGTCACTGTTTCACTGCATGCTACCGTCATGTGAGGTGTAGCGGTCACTGTTTCACTGCATGCTACCGTCATGTGAGGTGTAGCACGGTCACATTCTCTTTGTTTGAGTAACTGGGGCGACAGTGGCGACAGGGGCTCAGGAGGTAGAGCAGTCGTCTGGCAATCTGGAGGTTCCCGGTTCGATTCCCGCTCCTCCCGGGCAGCGTGTCGATGTGTCCTTGCGCAAAGGCACTTAACCCCTAATTGCTCCCGATGAGCAGGTCGGCACGTTGCATGGTTGCCTCCGCCATCGTGAGGAACAAATTGTAAAGCGCTTTGGATAATAGCGCTATATAAATGCAGCCATTTACCATTTAACTGCTCCCTCTGTAGGAGTTTACAAAACAACAAGAACATTCTGATAGTGAGGAACTCACCTAACAGGCCTCCTCACACTGAGCAGACGCTGCCGGCCTGTTTCATGCACTGAGCACTTCATTGGCGACCCAAAGAATAAATTGCATGTGTGTGTTCCTGTGTGTGCTGCCCATCACATGCGTGTGTCACTTCATGATAAAAAAAATGAAAATGATTAAAGAAAAGTCCAGTTATTATTATTAAACACACACATATACATATATATACTGTATATATTAGGGATGCTCGATATTGGTTTTTTTACCTATACCGATATTGTCCAACTCTTAATTTCCGATACCGATATCAACCGATATCAACCGATACCGATATATGTGGGGTTTCCCCCCCAAATGGAATAATTTCAGGTAATTAACATTACATATCTCTTGTTGTGGAATTAACACAACATTATGCATACTTTTGACAATAAATAAAATCAGAATTTGTTCTTTCTTGCTTGCCTGCATGGGTAAATAACGTTTTTTTTTTAAAAACCGATACCGATATTTTCCGATATCACATTTTAATGCCGATATCGGCCGATAATATCGGACATCCCTATACTACTCACATGGTTAGCACCTCACAGGCAAGGCGTGGCTGGGATCATATGCAGAGGAAAAATTTCCCAACAGAGATGAAGATGAATAAAAATATAACTTAACTTGACGCTGAAGCTCCGGTTTCATGATTACAGTGAGTTTGATTGAATGTAGAAACGATATAAAGCTGCAGAGAGAAGGACAGGATGCGCTACATTCTACTGTAGAGTGTAGACTAGAGCAACAGTTAGGCTTATCATCACCAGCCGGTTTTGGTAATAATGTCATATGTTATAATGTTGTTATAATGATAATAATAATAATTATTATTCTTATTTGATAACTTGCTTCTTATCATGTATTTTGCTGGAATATCCTTGTATGCCTTCATTGTATCCTATGCGCCTCCTCTTGTCTCAGTGTCCTCTCTCTGTGTTTCCCTGCAGGAGTACAGTATATAGCAGCTTGTCTCAGTGTCCTCTCTCTCTGTGTTTCCCTGCAGGAGTACAGTATATAGCAGCTTGTCTCAGTGTCCTCTCTCTCTGTGTTTCCCTGCAGGAGTACAGTATATAGCAGCTTGTCTCAGTGTCCTCTCTCTCTGTGTTTCCCTGCAGGAGTACAGTATATAGCAGCTTGTCTCAGTGTCCTCTCTCTCTGTGTTTCCCTGCAGGAGTACAGTATATAGCAGCTTGTCTCAGTGTCCTCTCTCTCTGTGTTTCCCTGCAGGAGTACAGTATATAGCAGCTTGTCTCAGTGTCCTCTCTCTCTGTGTTTCCCTGCAGGAGTACAGTATATAGCAGCTTGTCTCAGTGTCCTCTCTCTCTGTGTTTCCCTGCAGGAGTACAGTATATAGCAGCTTGTCTCAGTGTCCTCTCTCTCTGTGTTTCCCTGCAGGAGTACAGTATATAGCAGCTTGTCTCAGTGTCCTCTCTCTCTGTGTTCCCCTGCAGGAGTACAGTATATAGCAGCTTGTCTCAGTGTCCTCTCTCTCTGTGTTTCCCTGCAGGAGTACAGTATATAGCAGCTTGTCTCAGTGTCCTCTCTCTCTGTGTTTCCCTGCAGGAGTACAGTATATAGGAGCTTGTCTCAGTGTCCTCTCTCTCTGTGTTCCCCTGCAGGAGTACAGTATATAGCAGCGTGTCTCAGTGTCCTCTCTCTCTGTGTTTCCCTGCAGGAGTACAGTATATAGCAGCTTGTCTCAGTGTCCTCTCTCTCTGTGTTTCCCTGCAGGAGTACAGTATATAGCAGCTTGTCTCAGTGTCCTCTCTCTCTGTGTTTCCCTACAGGAGTACAGTATATAGCAGCTTGTCTCAGTGTCCTCTCTCTCTGTGTTTCCCTGCAGGAGTACAGTATATAGCAGCTTGTCTCAGTGTCCTCTCTCTCTGTGTTTCCCTGCAGGAGTACAGTATATATATATATATTCTTCTCTGTGTGTTTCCCTGCAGGAGTACATAGGAGCGTGTCTCAGTGTCCTCTCTCTCTGTGTTTCCCTGCAGGAGTACAGTATATAGCAGCTTGTCTCAGTGTCCTCTCTCTGTGTTTCCCTGCAGGAGTACAGTATATATATATATATTCTTCTCTGTGTGTTTCCCTGCAGGAGTACATAGGAGCGTGTCTCAGTGTCCTCTCTCTCTGTGTTTCCCTGCAGGAGTACAGTATATAGCAGCTTGTCTCAGTGTCCTCTCTCTCTGTGTTTCCCTGCAGGAGTACAGTATATAGCAGCTTGTCTCAGTGTCCTCTCTCTCTGTGTTCCCCTGCAGGAGTACATAGGAGCGTGTGTGGTGTTGGTAGCAGCCGTGGCCTCCATCACCAACGCTCTGTACCAACACCTCTCCACCGGCCTGGTGGGGCTGGGCCTGACATACGCACTGCTGGTGAGGGTGGAGGAGCAGGGGGGGGGGGGGGTGGGGGGGGGAGGGGGGAGCAGGGGGGAGCAGGGGGGAGGAGAGAGGAGCAGGGGGAAGCAGGGAGGAGCAGGGGGGGGGAGAGAGGAGCAGGGGGGAGCAGGGGGAGGAGGGGGGAGCACAGGGGAGCAGGGAGGAGGAGAGAGGAGCAGGGGGGAGCAGGGGGGAGCGGGGGGAGCACAGGGGAGCAGGGAGGAGGAGAGAGGAGCAGGGGGGAGCAGGGGGGAGCGGGGGGGAGCACAGGGGAGCAGGGAGGAGGAGAGAGGAGCAGGGGGGAGCAGGGGGGAGCGGGGGGAGGAGGGAGGAGGAGAGAGGAGCAGGGGGGAGCAGGGGGGAGCGGGGGGAGGAGGGAGGAGGAGAGAGGAGCAGGGGGGAGCGGGGGGAGGAGGGGGGAGGAGGGGGGAGCAGGGAGGAGCAGGGAGGAGCAGGGAGGAGGAGAGAGGAGCAGGGAGGAGGAGAGAGAGCAGGGAGCAGGGAGGAGCAGGGAGGAGGAGAGAGGAGCAGGGAGGAGGAGAGAGGAGCAGGGGGGAGCAGGGAGGAGCAGGGAGGAGGAGAGAGGAGCAGGGGGGAGCAGGGAGGAGCAGGGAGGAGGAGAGAGGAGCAGGGAGGAGCAGGGAGGAGGAGAGAGGAGCAGGGAGGAGCAGGGAGGAGGAGAGAGGAGCAGGGAGGAGGAGAGAGGAGCAGGGGGGAGCAGGGAGGAGCAGGGAGGAGGAGAGAGGAGCAGGGAGGAGGAGAGAGGAGCAGGGGGGAGCAGGGGGGAGGAGGGGGAGCAGTAATGTAGACATGAATCAACATAAAATATAGTCATGGGCATAACATTGTCAGAGAATTGGCTAAATAAAAGCAATGCATAAAGTGCAAAAATAAAATGAATATAGAATAGACTTTATCACAATTGATAGACAGTACACTCCTATCTGACCCTGTGTGTGTGTGTGTGTGTGTGTGTGTGTGTGTGTGTGTGTGTGTGTGTGTGTGTGTGTGTGTGTGTGTGTGTGTGTGTGTGTGTGTGTGTGTGTGTGTGTGTGTGTGTGTGTGTGTGTGTGTGTCTGTGTGTCTGTGTGGGTGTGTAAGTGTGTGTGTGTGTGTGTGTCTGTGTGGGTGTGTAAGTGTGTGTGTGTGTGTGTGTGTGTGTGTGGGTGTGTGAGTGTGTGTGTGTGTTCAAATTCAAATAAGATGAAAGATGGGACCATCAGCACAGATCCTAGTTTGTAATAAATAAATAAATAAATAATAAATAAATAAATAAATAAATAAATAAATAAATAAATAAATAAATAAATAAATAAATAGATAGATAGATAGATAGATAGATAGATAGATAGATAGATAGATAGATAGATAGATAGATAGATAGATAGACAGATAGACAGATAGACAGATAGATAGATAGATAGATAGATAGATAGATAGATAGATAGATAGATAGATAGATAAATAAATAAATCCTTGTTTATTAGTTATTATTACCTTAAGGATGTAAGGTGACTGCAGCGGTTGGTGTCTGAAAGGAGCCAGGGGGAAGGGGGCGTGGCTATATACACACGCTGCCCAATGACAACGCCCTGCCTGTCCTGTGGCCCCGCCCCCCTCTCTCTCTCCACGCCAGGTGTCCAACTACATGAACTGGATGGTCCGGAACCTGGCGGACATGGAGGTGCAGCTGGGCTCCGTGCAGAGGATCAACGGGCTCCTGATGACGGAGCCCGAGAACTACGAGGGCCTGCTCAGTGAAACTTGTGGTGAAGGGGTGCTTTTTCCAGCTCCGGTCCATAGCCAAGACTCAAGGCCATTCTCTCCCCCTCAGACCTGGAAAGAGTAATTCACGCCTTCATATCCTCACACTTAGACTACTGTAACTCCCCGTACCTGGGGCTAAATAAATCCACCCTAGCCCGTCTACAACTCCCCAAAACGCTGCCGCTAGACTGCTCACAGGTACCCGGAAGAGAGCCCACATCACCCTGTA
>NW_028173802.1:2500-4000 GCF_963971535.1 Notolepis coatsorum | reverse complement strand
TGTATCAAACACACAGAGCCCTGTATCAAACACACAGAGCCCTGTATCAAACACACAGAGCCCTGTATCAAACACACAGAGCCCTGTATCAAACACACAGAGCCCTGTATCAAACACACAGAGCCCTGTATCAAACACAAAAAAAGGGCCCTTCAAAGGTATATGCTGACCACAAGCGTCTGGAGTCCCAGCAAGCCCCTAAATACCTTGGCGTGCGTCTGGATCGGACACTGTCCTTCAAACAACACCTCGAAGATGTCAGGGCAAAGACAACATCAAGGGTTGCGCTGATCCGACGCCTCGCAGGTACAACCTGGGGAGCCACTGCCAAGACCCTTCGGATATCCACCCAAGCCCTGGTCTTCTCGGCAGCGGAGTACTGTGCCCCAGTCTGGAGCAGAAGCCCACACGTTAAAAAAGTTGATGCGGCTACTAACAACGCCCTCCGGATCATCAGTGGATGCCTGAAGGCTACACCCGTCTTCCTGCTGCCAGTCCTTGCAGGAATCGCACCAGCTGGCCTACGACGAGAGGCTGCCACTCTCGCCCTAGCAAGGAAGGCAGTGAAGCATGACTGGCACATCCTACACAACACCACAACAACAACAGCATCTATGAGCAGACTCAAGTCCCGCCACCCCTACAACAAGGTGGCACAAGAGATGCTCCGTTCCACCACTGAGGACCTATCCAGAAATGGATGGCTGGCGGCAGCCTGGAAGAGAGAGTGGGAGAGTGCTGGGCCAACCCGTATCCACCACTACATCTGGGATCCAGGAGATGGCGCCACAGGAGACGATCTTCCACGCCGGCAATGGGTTCTGCTGAACCGTTTAAGATCTGGGGTTGGTCGATTTAAAGCATCATTAAAGAAGTGGGGCCTGGCAGACAGCGCTGCATGTGAGTGTGGAGACCCTGAGCAGACTGTTGACCACATCCTGACCATCTGCCCCCTATACAAACCACCCTCGGAAGCCAGCCTCTTTGATGTGGGACCAGAGTTAAGGGCATGGCTACAAGATACAGAGTTGGACCTCTGACGTTACACGAAAGAAGAAGAAGAAGCCAAGAGTCAAGAGCCAAGAGCGAGGAGCCAAGAGCCAAGTGCCAAGAGCCAGGAGCCAAGAGCCAAGAGCGAGGAGCCAAGAGCCAAGTGCCAAGAGCCAAGAGCCAAGAGCCAGGAGCCAAGAGCCAAGAACCAGGAGCCAAGAGCCAAGAACCAGGAGCCAAGAGCCAAGAGCCAGGAGCCAAGAGCCAAGAGCCAGGAGCCAAGAGCCAAGAGCCAGGAGCCAAGAGCCAAGAGCCAGGAGTCAAGAGCCAAGAGCCAGGAGCCAGGAGCCAAGAGCCAGGAGCCAAGAGCCAGGAGCCAGGAGCCAGGAGCCAAGAGCCAGGAGCCAGGAGCCAGGAGCCAAGAGCCAGGAGCCAGGAGTCAGGAGCCAGGAGCCAGGAGCCAGGAGCCAAGAGGTCAAGAGCCAGGAGTCAAGAGCCAGGAGCCAAGAG
>NW_028173803.1:115095-140095 GCF_963971535.1 Notolepis coatsorum | reverse complement strand
TATTGAAACGACGTCCACTGTATACCCCACACTACTATAAACGTGGCCTCAGAATTCACGCCACACACATACTCGGCACGTAAATATATAAAACAGCGCTGTGCACAAGCTAGTTATCCTAGCCAGCCTGTTGTTTCTAAGCGGTGTATTCCATGACAATGTGCTAAATATGACACTAAAATACTCTCTTCCGCCACAATATATTGAAACGACGTCCACTGTATACCCACACTACTATAAACGTGGCCTCAGAATTCACGCCACACACATACTCGGCACGTAAATATATAAAACAGCGCCGTGCAAGCCTTGTTGTTGAGTGAGTCCTACCTCTGGGTCTCCTTCCGGGTCTCCTTCGCTCTCGGCCATCTCCTCACTGATTGGTTGTTAGTGCGTGTGCTCATATCCAAGCTTGGAAAATCGATATATCGAAACTTTGCGACCACGTTTCATGTTTATTTCGAGGAAATAATTTATCGCGATAGTTATCGTTATCGTTTTATCGCCCAGCCCTACTCTGAACTTCCTTAGCTGTCTCAGGTGGTAGAGGCGCTGCTTCGCCTTTTTTACGACTGAGTCTATGTGTGTTGACCATGTCAGATCCTCTGAGATGTGGACCCCCAGGTACTTAAAGCTGCTCACCCTGTCCACGGTAGCCCCGTTTATCCTCAGTTTAGCCCCGTTTACCCTACCGTGGACAAGGAAGAAGTAGAAGAAGTCTTTATTTGTTGTGCAGCAACACACACATGTACTGTAAGATGGGCGACACACAGGAACACACACACACACATGTACTGTAAGATGGGCGACACACAGGAACACACACACACACACAATGTACTGTAAGATGGGCGACACACAGGAACACACACACACACACACATGTACTGTAAGATGGGCGACACACAGGAACACACACATGTACTGTAAGATGGCGACACACAGGAACACACACATGTACTGTAAGATGGGCAACACACAGGAACACACACATGTACTGTAAGATTGGTGACACACAGGAACACACACACACACACACACATGTACTGTAAGATTGGTGACACACAGGAACACACACACACACACACACACACATGTACTGTAAGATTGGTGACACACAGGAACACACACACACACACACATGTACTGTAAGATTGGTGACACACAGGAACACACACACACACACATGTACTGTAAGATTGGTGACACACAGGAACACACACACACACACACACACATGTACTGTAAGATTGGTGACACACAGGAACACACACACACACACACATGTACTGTAAGATTGGTGACACACAGGAACACACACACACACATCGGGTTGCTGATGAAAAGCCTCTGCGCTTGAAAAAAAACAATCTCTGATGTAGCATTAGTCTACTTTGAACAACTTAACGTTGATTTAAAGCCTTGCAAGACGTGCATTTATGGCTGCTGCATATCTGTAACGTTACAGCATACAGCAGTTACCAAAGTATCTGTCTTTGTTTAGATTATTATCAGGAGTCAGAAAAAGTGATGTATGTTTAGATTATTATTAAAAGTGATGTACGCCCCAGCACGACCAGTGGAGGATGCACAGCCACCTTCCACCATCAGAGCCAAGTTCAGACATAACTATAGTGTGTAAAACGTTATAGACCTCTAATACATACATACAGACAGACAGACAGACAGACATACAGACAGACATACAGACAGACAGACAGACAGACAGACGACAGACAGACAGACAGACAGACAGACAGACAGACAGACAGACAGACAGACAGACAGACAGACAGACAGACAGACAGACAGACAGACAGACAGACAGACAGACAGACAGACAGACAGACATGCATACATACAGACAGACATGCATACATACATACATACAGACAGACAGACAGACAGACATGCATACATACAGACAGACAGACATACAGACAGACATACAGACAGACAGACAGACAGACAGACAGACATGCATACAGACAGACAGACAGACAGACAGACAGACAGACAGACAGACAGACAGACAGACAGACAGACAGACAGACAGACAGACAGACAGACAGACAGACAGACAGACAGACATGCATACATACAGACAGACAGACAGACAGACAGACATGCATACATACATACAGACAGACAGACAGACAGACAGACAGACAGACAGACAGACAGACAGACAGACAGACAGACAGACAGACAGACAGACAGACAGACACACAGACACACAGACAGACAGACAGACAGACAGACAGACAGACAGACAGACAGACAGACAGACAGACAGACAGACATACAGACAGACATACAGACACACAGACACACAGACACACAGACAGACAGACAGACAGACAGACAGACAGACAGACAGACAGACAGACAGACAGACAGACACACAGACATGCAGACACACAGACAGACAGACAGACAGACAGCCAGACAGACAGACAGACAGACAGACAGACAGACAGACAGACAGACAGACAGACAGACAGACAGACAGACAGACACGCAGACAGACATATGGTGTCTCCATACACAGAGGAGCCGGGGAGATGAGGCTAAGCTCTAAACAGCATTGTTGGATACATGCCTGTTGGACAACATACATCCTGACATGTGTGAGTTATACAGGGAGCACGCTATGGAGGGCTGGGGGGATACAGAGGACTGGGGGATGGAGGGAGAGAGAGGGAGAGAGAGAGAGAGAGAGAGAGAGAGAGAGAGAGAGAGAGAGAGAGAGAGAGAGAGAGAGAGAGAGAGAGGGGGGGGGGGAGAGAGAGAGAAATAGAGGGGGGCTAGGAAGAGAGAGATGGACAGAGGGAGGGGCGGGAGAGGGAGAAAGAGAGAGATAAAAAGGGAGATACAATTTAGAACGAGGGAGAAATAGAAAAGAGAGACAGGGAAAGAGATAGGAAGAGGTAGAGAGAAAGAGGGGGGGAGATAGGAAGAGAGATATGGGTGGGGCAGAGAGAGAAATACAGAAAGTGAGGGATAGAGAAAGAGGGATAGATATATATATATAGAGAGAGAGGATGGGTGTACATGGTCGTACATTTTGTCCAAGCGCTGTTGCATAACTCTCTCTCTGCACAACATATGGAGCTGGTGGAGTTCATGGGTTTTATAGGGATGTAAAATAAAAGTGAGAGAGAGAGAGAGAGAGAGAGAGAGAGAGAGAGAGAGAGAGAGAGAGAGAGAGAGAGAGAGAGAGAGAGAGAGAGAGAGAGAGAGAGAGAGAGAGAGAGAGAAAGTTGAGTTTTAACGAAGAGGGAGAGCTGCAGAAAAGAGAGAGACAGAGCTAAAGAGAGAGAGGTAGAGAGAGCGCTAGAGAGAGAGCTAGAGAGGGAGAGAGAGAGCTAGAGAGAGAGAGAGAGAGAGAGAAAGTTGAGTTTTAACGAAGAGAGAGAGAGCTGCAGAAAAGAGAGAGAGAGAGAGAGCTAAAGAGAGAGAGAGGTAGGAATGTAGGATCAGTCCCAGAGTCTCAGTGTGTGTCTCAAGACACACATACTGTACAGACACACACAGAGCACAGGTAAGAGGCCAACACACAGACAAACACACATCATCAGACTCACACTGACACAAGGCTGAAACACTGACACAAGGCTGAAACACTGACACACGGCTGAAACACTGAAACACTGACACAAGGCTGAAACACTGAAACACTGACACAAGGCTGAAACACTGAAACACTGACACAAGGCTGAAACACTGAAACACTGACACAAGGCTGAAACACTGAAACACTGACACAAGGCTGAAACACTGAAACACTGACACAAGGCTGAAACACTGCAACACTGACACAAGGCTGAAACACTGAAACACTGACACAAGGCTGAAACACTGACACAAGGCTGAAACACTGAAACACTGACACAAGGCTGAAACACTGAAACACTGACACAAGGCTGAAACACTGACACAAGGCTGAAACACTGAAACACTGACACAAGGCTGAAACACTGAAACACTGACACAAGGCTGAAACACTGACACAAGGCTGAAACACTGAAACACTGACACAAGGCTGAAACACTGAAACACTGACACACGGCTGAAACACTGAAACACTGACACAAGGCTGAAACACTGACACAAGGCTGAAACACTGAAACACTGACACAAGGCTGAAACACTGACACAAGGCTGAAACACTGACACAAGGCTGAAACACTGACACACGGCTGAAACACTGACACACTGACACAAGGCTGAAACACTGACACAAGGCTGAAACACTGAAACACTGAAACACTGAAACACTGACACAAGGCTGAAACACTGAAACACTGACACAAGGCTGAAACACTGAAACACTGACACACGGCTGAAACACTGAAACACTGACACACGGCTGAAACACTGAAACACTGACACAAGGCTGAAACACTGACACACTGACACAAGGCTGAAACACTGAAACACGGCTGAAACACTGAAACACTGACACAAGGCTGAAACACTGAAACACTGACACAAGGCTGAAACACTGACACAAGGCTGAAACACTGAAACACTGACACAAGGCTGAAACACTGACACACTGACACAAGGCTGAAACACTGACACAAGGCTGAAACACTGACACAAGGCTGAAACACTGAAACACTGACACAAGGCTGAAACACTGAAACACTGACACACGGCTGAAACACTGAAACACTGACACAAGGCTGAAACACTGACACAAGGCTGAAACACTGAAACACTGACACAAGGCTGAAACACTGACACAAGGCTGAAACACTGACACACGGCTGAAACACTGAAACACTGACACAAGGCTGAAACACTGACACAAGGCTGAAACACTGACACAAGGCTGAAACACTGACACAAGGCTGAAACACTGAAACACTGACACAAGGCTGAAACACTGAAACACTGACACAAGGCTGAAACACTGACACAAGGCTGAAACACTGAAACACTGACACAAGGCTGAAACACTGAAACACTGACACAAGGCTGAAACACTGAAACACTGACACAAGGCTGAAACACTGAAACACTGACACAAGGCTGAAACACTGAAACACTGACACAAGGCTGAAACACTGAAACACTGACACACGGCTGAAACACTGACACACGGCTGAAACACTGAAACACTGACACAAGGCTGAAACACTGACACACTGACACAAGGTAGAAACACTGACACAAGGCTGAAACACTGAAACACTGACACAAGGCTGAAACACTGAAACACTGACACAAGGCTGAAACACTGACACAAGGCTGAAACACTGAAACACGGCTGAAACACTGAAACACTGACACAAGGCTGAAACACTGAAACACTGACACAAGGCTGAAACACTGAAACACTGACACACGGCTGAAACACTGACACACGGCTGAAACACTGACACACTGACACAAGGCTGAAACACTGACACACTGACACAAGGCTGAAACACTGACACACGGCTGAAACACTGACACAAGGCTGAAACACTGAAACACTGACACAAGGCTGAAACACTGACACACTGACACAAGGCTGAAACACTGACACAAGGCTGAAACACTGACACACGGCTGAAACACTGAAACACTGACACAAGGCTGAAACACTGACACAAGGCTGAAACACTGACACAAGGCTGAAACACTGACACACGGCTGAAACACTGACACACTGACACAAGGCTGAAACACTGACACAAGGCTGAAACACTGAAACACTGAAACACTGAAACACTGACACAAGGCTGAAACACTGACACAAGGCTGAAACACTGAAACACTGACACAAGGCTGAAACACTGACACAAGGCTGAAACACTGAAACACTGACACAAGGCTGAAACACTGACACACTGACACAAGGCTGAAACACTGACACACGGCTGAAACACTGACACAAGGCTGAAACACTGAAACACTGACACAAGGCTGAAACACTGACACAAGGCTGAAACACTGACACACGGCTGAAACACTGAAACACTGAAACACTGAAACACTGACACAAGGCTGAAACACTGACACAAGGCTGAAACACTGAAACACTGACACAAGGCTGAAACACTGACACAAGGCTGAAACACTGAAACACTGACACAAGGCTGAAACACTGACACACTGACACAAGGCTGAAACACTGACACACGGCTGAAACACTGACACAAGGCTGAAACACTGAAACACTGACACAAGGCTGAAACACTGACACAAGGCTGAAACACTGAAACACTGACACAAGGCTGAAACACTGACACAAGGCTGAAACACTGAAACACTGACACAAGGCTGAAACACTGACACAAGGCTGAAACACTGAAACACTGACACAAGGCTGAAACACTGACACACTGACACAAGGCTGAAACACTGACACACGGCTGAAACACTGACACACGGCTGAAACACTGAAACACTGACACAAGGCTGAAACACTGACACAAGGCTGAAACACTGAAACACTGACACAAGGCTGAAGCACTGAAACACTGACACAAGGCTGAAACACTGACACACGGCTGAAACACTGAAACACTGACACAAGGCTGAAACACTGACACAAGGCTGAAACACTGACACACGGCTGAAACACTGAAACACTGACACAAGGCTGAAACACTGACACAAGGCTGAAACACTGACACAAGGCTGAAACACTGACACAAGGCTGAAACACTGACACACGGCTGAAACACTGAAACACTGACACAAGGCTGAAACACTGACACACGGCTGAAACACTGACACAAGGCTGAAACACTGACACACTGACACAAGGCTGAAACACTGAAACACTGACACAAGGCTGAAACACTGAAACACTGACACAAGGCTGAAACACTGACACACTGACACAAGGCTGAAACACTGAAACACTGACACATGGCTGAAACACTGACACAAGGCTGAAACACTGAAACACTGACACACGGCTGAAACACTGAAACACTGACACACGGCTGAAACACTGACACAAGGCTGAAACACTGACACACGGCTGAAACACTGACACACGGCTGAAACACTGACACAAGGCTGAAACACTGACACAAGGCTGAAACACTGACACACGGCTGAAACACTGACACAAGGCTGAAACACTGAAACACTGACACAAGGCTGAAACACTGAAACACTGACACAAGGCTGAAACACTGACACAAGGCTGAAACACTGACACAAGGCTGAAACACTGAAACACTGACACAAGGCTGAAACACTGAAACACTGACACACGGCTGAAACACTGACACAAGGCTGAAACACTGAAACACTGACACAAGGCTGAAACACTGACACAAGGCTGAAACACTGAAACACTGACACAAGGCTGAAACACTGAAACACTGACACAAGGCTGAAACACTGAAACACTGACACAAGGCTGAAACACTGACACAAGGCTGAAACACTGAAACACTGACACAAGGCTGAAACACTGACACAAGGCTGAAACACTGACACAAGGCTGAAACACTGACACACTGACACAAGGCTGAAACACTGACACAAGGCTGAAACACTGAAACACTGACACACTGACACAAGGCTGAAACACTGACACAAGGCTGAAACACTGACACAAGGCTGAAACACTGACACACTGACACACTGACACAAGGCTGAAACACACACACTGACACACTGCAGTGCTGACACACACACTAGGGCTGTCTTAAATACTTCGAAGCTTCGTTCGATGGGCATGGGATTCGAATATGAAAAAAAATGTGATTATAAAAAAAAATGCAAAATCAACTCTGCCTCTCTTTGTTAACTACAACAAGCAATGCTGTTTGTTATTTAAGATGAGGTCGGACTCGGCACTGACAGATTTGTGTTCATTGTGCTGCTTTTATAAAGCCTCAAATGACGGCTTACAATATTTCATGAAAGCAAAGTGTTTTGCTTGTCTAAGATTTAAAAAGGTTTAAACTTTACAGCACTGACAAAGTTGAACAAAGTGCTGTACAAGTCCCACAACATTAAAAAAAAATTAAATAATTTTTTTTAAATAAATTAGTATTTATTATTATAATTATTTTTTTTTATCTCGAAGCTTCGAATTAAAATCGAATCTCGGCCCGGAAGCTTCGAATTCCAAAAAAAAATTCGAAGGTCAGCCCTAACACACACACACATTGACACATGGCTGAAACACACACACATTGACACATGGCTGAAACACACACACATTGACACATGGCTGAAACACACACACATTGACACATGGCTGAAACACACACACATTGACACATGGCTGAAACACACACACATTGACACATGGCTGAAACACACACACATTGACACATGGCTGAAACACACACACACTGACACATGGCTGAAACACACACACACTGACACAAGGCTGAAACACTGACACAAGGCTGAAACACTGACACACGGCTGAAACACTGACACAAGGCTGAAACACTGAAACACTGACACAAGGCTGAAACACTGAAACACTGACACAAGGCTGAAACACTGACACAAGGCTGAAACACTGACACAAGGCTGAAACACTGAAACACTGACACAAGGCTGAAACACTGAAACACTGACACACGGCTGAAACACTGACACAAGGCTGAAACACTGAAACACTGACACAAGGCTGAAACACTGACACAAGGCTGAAACACTGAAACACTGACACAAGGCTGAAACACTGAAACACTGACACAAGGCTGAAACACTGAAACACTGACACAAGGCTGAAACACTGACACAAGGCTGAAACACTGAAACACTGACACAAGGCTGAAACACTGACACAAGGCTGAAACACTGACACAAGGCTGAAACACTGACACACTGACACAAGGCTGAAACACTGACACAAGGCTGAAACACTGAAACACTGACACACTGACACAAGGCTGAAACACTGACACAAGGCTGAAACACTGACACAAGGCTGAAACACTGACACACTGACACACTGACACAAGGCTGAAACACACACACTGACACACTGCAGTGCTGACACACACACTAGGGCTGTCTTAAATACTTCGAAGCTTCGTTCGATGGGCATGGGATTCGAATATGAAAAAAAATGTGATTATAAAAAAAAATGCAAAATCAACTCTGCCTCTCTTTGTTAACTACAACAAGCAATGCTGTTTGTTATTTAAGATGAGGTCGGACTCGGCACTGACAGATTTGTGTTCATTGTGCTGCTTTTATAAAGCCTCAAATGACGGCTTACAATATTTCATGAAAGCAAAGTGTTTTGCTTGTCTAAGATTTAAAAAGGTTTAAACTTTACAGCACTGACAAAGTTGAACAAAGTGCTGTACAAGTCCCACAACATTAAAAAAAAATTAAATAATTTTTTTTAAATAAATTAGTATTTATTATTATAATTATTTTTTTTTATCTCGAAGCTTCGAATTAAAATCGAATCTCGGCCCGGAAGCTTCGAATTCCAAAAAAAAATTCGAAGGTCAGCCCTAACACACACACACATTGACACATGGCTGAAACACACACACATTGACACATGGCTGAAACACACACACATTGACACATGGCTGAAACACACACACATTGACACATGGCTGAAACACACACACATTGACACATGGCTGAAACACACACACATTGACACATGGCTGAAACACACACACATTGACACATGGCTGAAACACACACACACTGACACATGGCTGAAACACACACACATTGACACATGGCTGAAACACACACACATTGACACATGGCTGAAACACACACAACGTGTTTACCTCACTCTGTCCGGGAAACACACAAACACACAAACACACTACTTACCCACTTCCTGAGTGTACCCCCTGGTTATTGTGTGTGTGTGTGTGTGTGTGTGTGTGTGTGTGTGTGTGTGTGTGTGTGTGTGTGTGTGTGTGTGTGTGTGTGTGTGTGTGTGTGTGTGTGTGTGTGTGTGTGTGTGTGTGTGTGTGTGTCCATATTCATCCATCCGTCAGTCTTTCTCTCAATCATTAAAAACACAATATCTCTTTCCATTTTTATGCCGATGACACTCAGTTCTATCTCCCCATGAAACCTAACAATAAATCCAATCTTGACAGTCTCCGATCCTGTCTTAACGACATAAAATGCTGGATGGCACACAATTTCCTACAGCTTAACCAGTCAAAATGTGAAATCCTCCTTTTCGGCCCCCCCCCAAACCAAACCAGTGTCATCGCCAGCAGCCTGGGTAACCTGTCTGCCCTAGTTCAGCCCTTTGTGAAAAACCTGTGCGTCCTCTTTGACACCGAGTTTACTTTCAATAGGCAGGTAAACTCGGTGGTGAAGGGGTGTTTCTTCCAGCTCCGGTCCATAGCCAGGATCAAGGCCATTCTCTCCCCCTCAGACCTTGAAAGAGTCCTTCATGCCTTCATATCCTCACGCTTAGACTACTGTAACTCCCTGTACCTGGGGCTTAATAAGTCAACCATAGCCCGCCTACAACTCCCCCAAAACGCTGCTGCTAGACTGCTCACAGGTACCCGGAAGAGAGCTCACATCACCCCTGTACTTGCCTCCCTTCACTGGCTCTCGGTGTGCTACAGGATATAATTCAAGGTTCTCCTATTAGTTTATAAAGCCCTAAATGGTAAGGCAGACGTAGCAGACCTCCTCACCCCCTATAAAAATGTCAGGGCCCTCAGATCGGCTGACAAGGGTCTCCTAACTACCCGTAGGTCCAATTTCAAGTCTAGGGGGGGGCATGCTTTTGCTGTCGCAGCCCCTGACCTCTGGAACAGAATCCCCATGTCCAAATCTGCCCCCTCCATCGAGTCTTTTAAATCTAAACTCAAAACCCATCTATACTCCCTTGGCCTTTCCTGACTCACTCTGACTCTTGCCTTGCTTGTTGACGTCTTGTTTTGTTTCTTTGTCTGTCCATTGGTTGTTTATATTTTCTGTTTATTCTATACTTTAGAACCACAAAAGAACCACAAAAGAACCACAAAAGAGTTCAAAATGGCAACACATCAACACAACGTAGACGACCGGTAGTGATATTGTTGGGCTTAAGCAGGGCTGTACAGTGCGAGATATTTGTTGCATGCGCTACAGCAACATCGGTCTGTGCGATGAATGGATTTACTTCAGTAGCACTGGTGCGATAGGCATTCGGTTCATATCGATACTCGTATTTTGAAAATCCTGTGGCAAGTCTGATTTCCACCCAAGCGCAGCTCCATCCATAATATCTATGGCTCCGGCAGCTAACAACGTTCGGTTCATATCGATACTCTTATTTTTTAAATCCCGTGGAGTCGTATCTGCTCGGCTCAACTGCACACGGCAGTAGTGTCTGAAACAGAGCAAGGCTAGTTGCCTATTTCGCGACCCAAAACAAATCCCTGCTGTTTTATTCCGCAACGGGTCAAATGCATCTAACATGCTTTGCAATCCTCGCCATTCCTTTATGACCACGTCGTGTTAAAGACCGAAATTAACATTACGTTAGTGTAAGATAACAACAAGCTAACCACGTTCAGAGCCATAGACAGAGAACAGCAGACGGGCAGAGTGAGGACTGGGGAAAGGAAGGGGGGGGGGGGGGCAGACATTCTCCCTTCTGTCTGTGTGTGTGTATGCGTTTGAAAAGATCCGATGAAGTCAGACGAGTATATTATATTGATAGTAAATGTACTGAGGGTGGACAGATAATGTTGATATTTAAACATAAAAAATACAATACATAATAAATATTCATGATCATCATGCAACATAAAACAATTGCAGGAACGGTTTGGGAGAGGAAGGGGTTTTAGGTTGCGTGTTGTGAGTTCCATAAAAATTTACTTTGTAAAATGTAAAGCTCAATATATCAAAACGTGGCACTTTATAGTGAACAGGACGTCTATTTGTATTAAAAACAATAGATTGTTTTTCATTTAAATGTCTGGAAGAGCTAAATAATTTTTTTTCAAATTATATTTTCGTTACCTTTTTTGAGTTGATCTAAATGTTACTGATTGTGTTAAATGGGCTTATGATATCGTCTCATATCGATTGCAGGCACCTGCATCGTATCGTGGCAGATATCGGCAAATATCGTATTGTTGTCCAAAGAATCGATATCGTATCGTATCGTATCTTGATGAAACTGGTGATTCCCACCCCTAGTAGAGTCCATACACCCAACACCAAATCCCATAATTCCTTACACGTAACGTGTCTGGCTGTGTGACGTCAACTTGTCAGCATGAAAATGACAACCAAACATGGCACTGCAACTAAATAACACAAATACAATAGGCACATTTGTGACTGTTACAAATATAACACGTTTTATAATTGTGCTACAAGATTTTGGCCTGTGCTACAAAACTATCAACCTCTCACCAGTGCTATGTGCAAAAAAAGTTAACGTACAAGCCTTAAGTCACCTCTATAGAGCAGATGTGCATGTCTGTGTGTGTGTGTAAGTGTGTGTGGGTGTGTGCGTGCGTGCGTGTGTGCGTGCGTGTGCATGCGTGCGTGCGTGCGTGTGTGTGCGTGCATGTGTGCGTGCGTGCGTGTGTGCGTGCATGCGTGTGTTATTATAGTATTGTATATTTACATTAGTCTTTATTACTATTTCGTTTCAGTCAGTTTGAGTCCGTTTCCCGAATGGGTTTGCTAGTTTCAGTTCAGTTCTTTAGTTCTATTCGTTTATTTTGTTTTGTTTATTATAATATGGGGGTATTTGTGTAATACAGTACAAACACATCACGTTGCCAAGGCAACTGTATCACAGTCACGTAAACCTCCCAGTCTCAATAAACAGTTTGCACCAATGACTCCTCACACTGGCTGTGTTGACAAATCTGACCAGATTGACAGAGACTCTTGAGTTTGTTTTTTAAGAACACAATAAAGTTAAAGTTTTCGTTTTTCTTTCTAAAGTCTAGTTTTTCTTTCAGTTAATTAAAATGAGAGAGAGTATGGGTATGTGATATTATGTGTAAGTATGGGTATGTGATATTATGTGTAAGTATGGGTATGTGATATTATGTGTAAGTATGGGTATGTGATATTATGTGTAAGTATGGGTATGTGATATTATGTGTAAGTATGGGTATGTGATATTATGTGTAAGTATGGGTATATGATCTTATGTGGAAGTCAAAAGACCAAATGTTACTTTAATGGTCATTGCCAATGCTCCCGGCCAAGTCCCATATTTCATACAAGATCCTTGTCCTTACTTACAAATCCCTCCATACCCTTGCCCCGCAGGACCTATCTGCCCTCCTCTACCCCTCCAGTCCAAACTTCTCAACTTCAAAATTTATTTAGAACATTTAGTTATTTATTGTTGTAACACACCACACAAAATATATTGCATGATCATGTATTATGTTTGTAAATGTTTTAAATATCAACATTGTTATGGTTTGTAACCGACCCCAATCGCACAACACAAGACAGGTATGAGAGTAAGCCAAAACAGGGCAAATATTTATTATAGAACAAAAAGCGGCACAGTCCCTTTAAGGGAAAACACAAAAACACTAGAGTCAAGGAAATATGGAAAATGTGGCACTGTGCCTTTAAGAGGCAAACAGGCTAAGGGACTAAGGCTAAGGGCCAGGGCTAAGGACCAGGGCTAAGTGTCAGGGCCAGGACCAGGGGCACTGGAAAGGGGGACAGGGACAGAGGCCCGGAGAGGCGGGCTGGAGACAGGGACAGAGAACAGGGTTAAGGCCTTGGACAGGGCGAGGGCCAGAGCTGCTTACAGGGATGAGGACAGGGGCCCGACGGCGGAGGCCTGGCACGGGAACAGGGGCCCGACGGCGGAGGCCTGGCACGGGGACCAGGGGCCCGACGGCGGAGGCCTGGCACGGGGACAGGGGCCCGACGGCGGAGGCCTGGCACAGGGATCCTCCTCCTCCTCTTCGGATGCTGCAGACGGGCAGCGCAGAACAAAGGGGGTCCCAGGGGACCGGGATGGGAACACGCCGTCCTCCCGTGGAATACTAGGGAGCGACGACGAGCCTCACCCCAGGAACGAGGATCACGAAGAGACGCCTTCCTCCCGTGGAATCGGGAGCGATGGCGTGCCGCCTTGACGTCTGGAGTGGGAACACTGGAAAACCTCCCGTAGAGAATTAGAAAGCGAAGATGGTGTCCCACTCCAGGCAAACGGCGACAGGTGGTGATGGCTGGGCCATCGTCTCACGCCGGAGACGCGGCAGGTGATGGTGACGTACAGAATGGTAACGTCCAGAACTCCATGAACACTGAACACAGATACAGATAAAGAGTCCAGAACACCGAATCCAGAACACAGAACGACCCGACAAGGACTGGAGGGGAGTCTGCAACCTATGTACTCTCCCGAGGTGATTGCAAACTCCCAACAGGTGCGTGAAGGTAGAGGATCAAGGATGTCCAATGGTTGGGGGCTGGTGAAGTGTAGAGGAGAGTAAATCATCGCAAGGGTGGGGGCTGGTGAAGAGTAGAGGAGAGTAGACAGGGAAACACAGGAAAAAGGTCCAGGGACAGGCGAATCCTCACAAACATTTAACATGTATTGGGTACGTGAAAGGCGCTATATAAATTCAAGCCATTATTATTTTTTTATTATTATTATTATTATTATTATTATTATTATTATTATTATTATTATTATTATTATTATTATTATTATTATTATTATTATTATTATTATTATTATTATTATTATCTGGCCATGCTCTGTTAATATGATCAAACTCCTCTGACCTCGTCTGGACTTTCTAAAGACCCAAGAGACGGGATAGTAATATATATATATATTTGTGGAAAAGGCTCCCTCTTGTCTAGTTTATTAAAGGTACCCTAGTACCCTTAACAGAGTGCGGTACCCAACCCTATACAAGATCCACAACCCTGGGTAGTTCCCACTCACTGGATCCACTGCTCTGAACGATGCCTTCAAGTGCTCCTCTAAACCATAGTATTTACAAGGTACCAACACATGAACGCCCCCCTCTACGTCATCATGGCTACCAGGGGAGATTGTGACATAGCTTTCTCACAGCGTCCATATTCTTTGCTATATGGTTGCCCCATATATCCAACCGAGGCACTTGAACGCCAGTCAAGTCGTAACAAGTGCGGCTTCCGGCGAGGGAAGTAGGAGCTCCCTGGATGAACCCGCAGGCACCGATGTCATGTCACCAGAACAAGACTGGGTACATTCGTTGTACTTGGCAAAAAACAAAGTCACTCTCGTTCTGATGTAGTAGGAGTAGATTAGATTAGATTAGATTCAAATGTACAGTACAAACTGTACAGTACAATGACAATACGTTGGCATCTAACCAGAGTGCAAAGGTAACAGTGCAATACAAATATACACTGTACAGGTGATTAAACTGTAATATATATATATATATATAAATGAGTACTACTGAGTAATAATGCACAAATAAATCAAATACAAATAAATAATGTACAATCTGATGTATGTACAATGTTACAGTATTATTGTATACAGTGATGCAGGTATACATATACGATGTTAGTAAGCCATACTGGCCAGCAGTATACAGTAACTAGTAAGAATACTGTATGTATGTAAGGGATACACATATGAGTGCATGCTTACCAACTGTTTCACCTGTTTTATTGCAACACTACTATCACCGACAACTAAGAAGGGAGATCCCCCCTTGAACGGCCCTTCTAAGGTTTCTCTCCTCCACATTGCCTGTGGTGCATTTTTTCCTATTGCTAGGTTTTAGTGAGTTTTTCCTTACCTTCGCGTGGGGTATGTCTGGGAGTGTTGCATTTATTTATTTAATTAATTTTGGATTTTTTGGACTTTATGATGTTTTTGTTTTGTTCTTGATTTATTGTGATGTTTCTTCTTGACTTGTTTAAAGAAGACATGTCCAGCCCATGGGGACATTAACGTGTGTTGTCGGGCCTTACAAATACATTTGATTTGATTTGATATACAGATATAGATATTGTATATACATTTAAACATGAATATATGCAAGTGTGGATAAATATATACAGTACAGTAAATATATATATCTCTATCTCTCTCTATATATATATGTATTATTGTACATATACAGAGTTATATGGGTAGACTATAGTTTGAGGTAGGTAATTATGATTACAGTGTAAGGCAGTTGTAGACAGTGAAGGCAGTGAGCAGGTATAAATTTAGTATACTGTAGGCAACAGTTCAGAGTTCAGAGTTTGTACAGTATGAGTAACAGAGCAATCTCAGAGATCAGGTAGCAAATAGCAATATTAAATAAATTAGGATTAGATCAGGTAGCAACATTAGATCAAGTAGGATCTTTCTCTCTCTCACTCCCTCCACACCCATTAACAGATACACATAGACACATAGAGACACACACACACATTAACCCAACGCTGGACACCGCGACATCTGGGAAAACTCCGGACCAGATCATTTGACCTGTAAAGGTCAGTCACAATCGGAGCGTCCACTTAAGTCCATTAGACCCTTTGGTCTCTAGACCAAACACACAGCTGGGCGACCTCACCAGATTAGCCCAGATCTGATTCAGAGAAATAACTCACCACATATTGTCACAAATGCCACAAGTCGCTAAATATACAACCGCCCAAAGCAATATAAAATCTCTACCAGATACCACACTCTCCATACATCATAGATCCTTATCGATAAGACTTACACATGCACAAATGCGCACTGAACGCACAAACATGCACTCACGCACGACAGACATGCAGATTTGCAAACACACAGGACTTGCCAAACGCACACAGGCACATGTACACATACACACTGGGGTATAGGAAACGCTATAAAACACCCTGACAGCCACGGACAGGGAACTTCTTCTTTTTTCATTTTTGCTTTGTCGCAAGACTTGTTGATTCTCCTAGGAATTGTTACACTTTGTGATCTCTGAAAACTCAGCCGGCTGGTTGAATCTCTGGTCGATTTCATTTGTAACTTGTAGCTTGTTTATTCACATTTTTTAATTAAATACCACCAAAAGTGTTTCATCTCTTAAATCTTCATTTTAATTATAACTTTGGCGTATCCAAGCTAAATACGCAACACAAAGTTAGATCAAGTAACGTTAGATCAAGTAACAACGTTAGATCAAGTAACAACATTAGATCAAGTAGCAACGTTAGATCAAGTAACGTTAGATCAAGTAACAACGTTAGATCAAGTAACATTAGATCAAGTAATAACGTTAGATCAAGTAACAACATTAGATCAAGTAGCAACGATAGATCAAGTAGCAACATTAGATCAAGTAACAACGTTAGATCAAGTAACGTTAGATCAAGTAGCAACGTTAGATCAAGTAACGTTAGATCAAGTAACGTTAGATCAAGTAACGTTAGATCAAGTAACACAATTAGATCAAGTAACGTTAGATCAAGTAGCAACGTTAGATCAAGTAGCAACATTAGATCAAGTAACAACGTTAGATCAAGTAGCAACATTAGATCAAGTAACAACGTTAGATCAAGTAGCAACGTTAGATCAAGTAACGTTAAATCAAGTAACAACATTAGATCAAGTAACAACATTAGATCAAGTAGCAACGTTAGATCAAGTAGCAAGACCGACGGCTTCTCAGTTACAGTGGGTGACAATATTGTCACAAGGAAAGATGAAATTACCTACCTGGGTTCCATCCTAGAGGCAAATCTCTCCTGTGACAAAATGGCATCCAATGTAATAAAAAAAAGTCAATCAACGAACTCGATTCTTGTACCGGATCTCCTCTCTGGTAAACAGGAATACCCTGAAGACTCTGGCAGGAGCACTCATTCAAGGGTACTACGACTATGTTTGCACCTCATGGTACCAAAGCACCTCAAAGGCGCTAAAAACTAAATTACAAACATCTCAAAACAAACTGGTCAGACTACTGCTTGACCTTACTCCTAGAACCCACCTCACCCCTGCCCACTTTTACAACCTAGGATGGCTTAGAGTAGACGACAGAGTACAGCAACTTGCAATGGGCCTGGTCTAAAGATACACTACACGACCAAGGTACCCATGTACATGTCAAAATACTTCCCAAAGGTCAGTGAATACCACGATCACAACACCAGAGGGAGCTCCACAAATCATGTTAAACCCAGATTCGGCTCAAACAAGGGACTAAACACGTTTTGCAATTATGCCACATCAATGTGGAACGCCGTACCCAAAGCTGTAAAGGAATGTGAATCACTACCCACTTTCAAAAACACTCTCAAAGAACACCTACGGGAGACTGCAATTCGAAACTGGCCCCTGTAAATGTCCTAACCCAACCCCCTCCAATGTACAGTAATTTACCTAGTATGGTTTTGTCAATATTCCAATGTACAGTTTTGCTTGTTCGTACAGAGTCCCCCCCCCCCCAACCCCCTCCAATGTAAATGACCTAGTATGGTTGTCAATATCCCAATGTACAGTTTTGCTTGTACAGTTGTACAGTGTTCCCCCCCCAACCCCACCCTACCAAACCCCTCCCTACCCAACCCCCCCCCCCACACAACCCCACCCAACCTCCTCCAATGTACAGTTTCTACGTCAAATGTATATACTCCCTTTTCTGGACTCTTTTTGTATCACAAACAGTACTGTATTTTCAAATCTGGTATGTCATAAATGTATAGATGTAACAGTACTATCTGTATGTCATGTATGTCATATATGTTACGATGAATTGAAAATGGGGGACCCTGATGTAAACAAGACGAAAGTCTTTCTCTGGTCTGCATCCCCTTAACAATTGTGTGTATTGAGCTGTACTGTATTGTACCCATTCTGCAATCTGTTAATAAAGTTTTCAATCAATCAATCAATCAAGCAATGTTAGATCAAGTAACACCGTTAGATCAAGTAACGTTAGATCAAGTAACGTTAGATCAAGTAACGTTAGATCAAGTAGCAGCGTTAGATCAAGTAACGTTAGATCAAGTAGCAACGTTAGATCAAGTAACAACATTAGATCAAGTAACAACATTAGATCAAGTAGCAACGTTAGATCAAGTAACGTTAGATCAAGTAGCAACGTTAGATCAAGTAACAACGTTAGATCAAGTAGCAACGTTAGATCAAGTAACAACATTAGATCAAGTAACAACGTTAGATCAAGTAACAACATTAGATCAAGTAACAACATTAAATCAAGTAACAACATTAGATCAAGTAACAACATTAGATCAAGTAACAACGTTAGATCAAGTAACAACGTTAGATCAAGTAACAACATTAGATCAAGTAGCAACGTTAGATCAAGTAACGTTAGATCAAGTAGCAACGTTAGATCAAGTAACAACGTTAGATCAAGTAACAACGTTAGATCAAGTAACAACGTTAGATCAAGTAGCAACGTTAGATCAAGTAACGTTAGATCAAGTAGCAACGTTAGATCAAGCCGCAACGTTAGATCAAGTAGCAACGTTAGAACAAGTAGCAACGTTAGATCAAGTAACGTTAGATCAAGTAGCAACATTATATCAAGTAACAACGTTAGATCAAGTAGCAACGTTAGATCAAGTAGCAACGTTAGATCAAGTAGCAACGTTAGATCAAGTAGCAACGTTAGATCAAGTAACAACATTAGATCAAGTAACAACATTAGATCAAGTAACAACGTTAGATCAAGTAGCAACGTTAGATCAAGTAACGTTAGATCAAGTAGCAACGTTAGATCAAGTAGCAACGTTAGATCAAGTAACGTTAGATCAAGTAGCAACGTTAGATCAAGTAGCAACGTTAGATCAAGTAACAACGTTAGATCAAGTAGCAACATTAGATCAAGTAACAACGTTAGATCAAGTAACAACATTAGATCAAGTAACAACATTAGATCAAGTAACATTAGATCAAGTAACGTTAGATCAAGTAACAACGTTAGATCAAGTAACAACATTAGATCAAGTAACAACATTAGATCAAGTAACGTTAGATCAAGTAACGTTAGATCAAGTAACAACGTTAGATCAAGTAACAACATTAGATCAAGTAACAACGTTAGATCAAATAACATTAGATCAAGTAACGTTAGATCAAGTAACAACGTTAGATCAAGTAACAACGTTAGATCAAGTAACAACATTAGATCAAGTAGCAACGTTAGATCAAGTAACGTTAGATCAAGTAGCAACATTAGATCAAGTAACAACGTTAGATCAAGTAACAACGTTAGATCAAGTAACAACATTAGATCAAGTAACAACATTAGATCAAGTAACATTAGATCAAGTAACGTTAGATCAAGTAACAACGTTAGATCAAGTAACATTAGATCAAGTAACGTTAGATCAAGTAACGTTAGATCAAGTAGCAACATTAGATCAAGTAACATTAGATCAAGTAGCAACGTTAGATCAAGTAGCAACATTAGATCTAGTAGCAACGTTAGATCAAGTAACGTTAGATCAAGTAGCAACATTAGATCAAGTAACATTAGATCAAGTAACATTAGATCAAGTAGCAACAATAGATCAAGTAACATTAGATCAAGTAACGTTAGATCAAGTAACAACATTAGATCTAGTAGCAACGTTAGATCAAGCAATGTTAGATCAAGTAGCAACATTAGATCAAGTAGCAACGTTAGATCAAGTAACGTTAGATCAAGTAACGTTAGATCAAGTAGCAACATTAGATCTAGTAGCAATGTTAGATCAAGTAACATTAGATCAAGTAGCAACATTAGATCAAGTAACATTAGATCAAGTAACGTTAGATCAAGTAGCAACATTAGATCAAGTAGCAACATTAGATCAAGTAACATTAGATCAAGTAACGTTAGATCAAGTAGTAACATTAGATCAAGTAACGTTAGATCAAGTAACAACATTAGATCAAGTAATGTTAGATCAAGTAACAACATTAGATCAAGTAATGTTAGATCAAGTAACAGCATTAGATCGAGTAGCAACATTAGATCAAGTAACAACGTTAGATCAAGTAGCAACGTTAGATCAAATAGCAACATTAGATCAAATAGCAACATTAGATCAAATAGCAACATTAGATCAAGTAACAACATTAGATCAAGTAACGTTAGATCAAGTAACAACGTTAGATCAAGTAACGTTAGATCAAGTAGCAACATTAGATCAAGTAACAACATTAGATCAAGTAACGTTAGATCAAGTAACAACGTTAGATCAAGTAGCAACGTTAGATCAAGTAACAACATTAGATCAAGTAGCAACGTTAGATAAAATAGCAACGTTAGATCAAATAGCAACATTAGATCAAGTAACAACATTAGATCAAGTAACGTTAGATCAAGTAACAACGTTAGATCAAGTAACAACGTTAGATCAAGTAGCAAAGTTTGATCAAGTAGCAACGTTAGATCAAGTAGCAACGTTAGATCAAGTAGCAACGTTAGATCTAGTAGCACCGGAGGTATAAGATAAGATAAGATATTCCTTTATTGATCCCCTTGGGGAAATTCGGGCAGATGGCGTAGCAGATGGCGCTGCTACGTCCGGCCGCCGTTCTGTTAGCTCCGTCGAGACTGTGCTTACTTTTGTTAATTTTTATAGTTTTAAGAGTTTTATTTGTACCAACTGTTGGTGCATTAAATGTGTATGACCGTCAGTCACTCATTGACATTGGATTAAGGAAAACTTACCAACTGGATTGCTCTCTGAATCGGCTCGCTGAAGAACAACAATGGCCTGCTGAGATCCTTTGTTGCGGCCCACGCAAGGAAGGGGGGAGACGGCGAGGAAGGAGAGCCGACGTTCGAAACAGACTGCGATCCAGGCGTCACAGAACAACATTGCCCAGCATATTGTTGGCCAATGTGCAATCAATAGGAAACAAACTGGACGACATCAGAGCACGGATTCAATTCCAGAGGGACATTTGGGACTGCAACGTCTTTTGTTTCACCGAGACTTGGTTGACTCCGGATGTCCCAAACCATGCAATAGTACCGGCAGATAACTTCTTCGTTCTCCGCAAGGGCCGAACGGCAGAAGAATCACTAAAGACGAGAGGAGGCGGCGTAGCTTTCATGGTAAACAATGAGTGGTGCGATCCATGCAACGCAAAGTAATTGTCTAACCACTGCTCCCCAGACCTGGAGTTTATCACCATCAAATGCCGACCTGTCTTTCTTCCGAGGGAGTTAACGTCCATCATCCTGATCGGAGCATATATTCCACCACATGCATACACTGGGGTCGCACTGTCGAAGCTACACAACGAGGTAAACAAACTTCAGACAGCTAATGTTGACGCTGCTATTTTGGTTTTGGGCGATTTCAACAGCGCAAGTCTTAAAAAGATGTTGCCAAATTTCTATCAGCATGTGACCTGTCCCGCCAGAGGCGAGCACATATTAGACCATGTATACTCGCAATTTAAGAATGGGTACAAGTCACAGGCTCTTAGTCCATTCGGCAAATCGGACCACGCCGCCATCTTTCTTTTGCCAAAGTATAAACAAAGTCTCAAGCGCCCGCCGGTAGTATCGCGAGATGTGCAGCGCTGGTCTGTAGAATCAGAGGAGACGCTCCAAGCTGCACTTGAATGCACAGACTGGAGTGTGTTCCGTGATAACACAGCCAATATTAATGACTACACTGAAACGGTGCTTGACTTTGTCTGTACTCTGGTAGAAGAAACAATCCCCTCTAACACAATTAGAACCCTGGGTAGATAAATCCATCCGTGAGACTCTGAAAGTGCGCACCTCAGCCTATAACGCTTGTGACAGGCAACATGAACGAGCACAAGGTGGCGAGATACAACGTAAGGAGGACAGTAATAGAAGCAAAACGGCGTTACAGGGATAAAGTTGAACTTCAGTTTGAACAGGCTGACTCTAGAGGTATGTGGCAGGGCCTCAGAACGATGACAGATTACAAAGGCACCTCCCTCAAGCTGAACAGTGACATCTCCTTAGCAAATGATCTCAATACCTTCTATGCAAGGTTTGAGGCTGTGAATAACAACACCAGCCTACAAACCACTGCAATAGAGGGGGGGGGGCACTGCTGATGGAGACTCAGTGTTCAGGATAACAGAACATGAGGTGAGGAGGACCTTTAACAAAGTGAATATCAGGAAGGCAGCAGGACCGGACAGCATCCCCGGCCGCGTCCTAAAAGTCTGTGCCGACCAACTGGCCCCGGTATTCACTGACATATTTAACCTGTCCTTAGAACAGGCTGTCATCCCCACGTGTCTGAATAAGTCCACCATTATCCCTGTACCCAGAAAATCTACGCCCGCTTGCCTCAACGACTACCGCCCTGTAGCTCTCACCTCCATAGCCATGGAGTGCTTTGAGAAGCTAGTGAAGGGCTACATCTGCTCCTCCCTCCCCATCAACCTGGACCCCCTGTAATTTGCATACCGCCCCAACAGGTCCACGGAGGACGCCATAGCCCATGTGCTGCACACAGCAGCATCACACCTGGACAAGAGGCAGGGGAACTATGTGAGAATGCTGTTCATCGACTACAGCTCAGCATTCAATACCATAGTCCCCTCCAAACTCATAGCCAAGCTCAGGGACCTGGGCTTGAACTATGACCTCTGCCAGTGGGTCTTGGACTTCCTGACGGGTAGACCTTAGGTGGTGACACAGTAGTGGTGGGCCTGATCTCTGCCAACAATGAGAGGGCCTACCTGGAAGATGTAGAGAATCTGTCGCAGTGGTGTCAGGAGAACTGCCTCTCCCTGAACGTCAGCTAAACAAAAGAGATGATTGTGGACTTCAGGAGGTCGGGGGTCAGGGACTAAAGCCCCCTCAGCATCGACGGGGCACCGTTTGAGAGAGTGAACAGTTTCAAGTACCTCGGACTCGGAGTCCACATATCCGAGGACTTGACATGGACCACACACATTGACAGTGTTGTGAAGAAGGCACGGCAACACCTCTACTTCCTCAGGCGCCTAAGGAAGTTCCAAGTCAGTCAGAAGATCCTTAAGAACTTCTACTCATGCACAATAGAGAGCATCCTGACTGGCAATATCACCGTTCAGCCGAACGCACAATTGGAGGGGGGCTTCCCACTCTCCAGGACATTTACAACAAGCGGTGCATGGGTAAGGCTAAGAGAATTATCAAAGACTCCAGCCACCCAAACAACTGCCTCTTTGAACTGCTGCGGTCAGGCAAGCGATACCGGAGTCTCATGGCAAGCACAGAAAGACTCAGAAGAAGCTTCTATCCTCAGGCCATCAGAATGCTAAATGACAATAACACTATGTACTGTATCAACCATCAAATGCCGCACACACTCACTGTAAAACAAACAACTCACTGCAGCACCCAGTTTACCCACTTTAGAACACGACTTTATATTTATTGGTAAAGAATTTGCACTACAACCCATACCTTATTACACCTTACTGTAAATTGTACCTAAATTGTACCTCATCCCATTTCTGCTTTGTACTGTATAGTATATTGTATTGTAACTCATTGCACATTGTATATATGTATATACTGAACACTTTTGTCTACGTACTTGACTTATATTTTATACTTGCTATACTTATTTTATACTTATCTATTTTTGTCTAGCACAGTCTCTGGAGCAAAACAGAAAGAAGCATTTTGTATAAAAGTATTCTGTACTTCTGTATGACAACTAATAAAGAAACTTGAAAACTTGAAACATGGGGGAAGGGGGGAGGGGAGGTACAGGTACGGGCAGGGTAAGAGTAGAAAGACATAAATAGGCAATAAAATGAATCTGAATAAAAGAGTAAAGTAAACAGTATACACAGGTGCATTAGGCACCTTAACTGGCTATGATATACGTCACATGTTATACGTTGTAGTCTGTGCAGGTTAGTGAATCAGAGACTAGCCCTTTTAGCTGCCTGTGTGTGTGTGTGTGTGTGTGTGTGTGTGTGTGTGTGTGTGTGTGTGTGTGTGTGTGTGTGTGTGTGTGTGTGTGTGTGTGTGTGTGTGTGTGTGTGTGTGTGTGTGTGTGTGTGTGATTATCTGACCTATTTTTCAGGGTGTGTATATATATTTGTAAAGGTCAGGATGATGTGACTCACTCGCCTGGGGATCGG
>NW_028173803.1:97595-110095 GCF_963971535.1 Notolepis coatsorum | reverse complement strand
TCAGGGTAATCTAAGATTAGCCGCAGAGCTAACGCTAGTTAGCGTGAGCTAACGCTAGTTAGCGTGAGCTAACGCTAGCTAATCAAGCTCAGTAGCTCACAGAGAGATAAACAGCTGACAGCGGATAGTACAGGACAATACAAATACAATAAAAAGGCGGGTGGGGGCTGTTGTGTAAACCTTGTACTCTTTAGTTCACATATAATAAGAGACAGAGTATTTGCTTGCTCCACCAGTGCACCACTCCACAACAACACACACCAACTCTCGTCACAACGCTTTACGGTATTTTCACAGCACTGTCGCAACATTACCGTAAAACGTGAACACCGTTGTGACCCACTCGCTCCACTAGACTGGTCTCGCCCTCTGCTGGCGCGTGTGTGCACTACACTCCCGTGTGTGCACTACACTCAAAACTATGTTTCACTGTAATAGAAGCTGAAGCGCATCTGTGATTTTGACGGTGACGGACGGTATTGATTTTCAATACCGTCGGTATTTCTAAATACCCCGGTATATCGTAATACCGTCATACCGCCCAAGCCTACTAACTAGAAGACCTAAATGTTAGTTGGGTCAGGGCCAGCCCTACTAACTACTACCTAACTAGAAGACCTAAATGTTAGTTGGGTCAGGGCCAGCCCTACTAACTACTACCTAACTAGAAGACCTAAATGTTAGTTGGGTCAGGGCCAGCACTACTAACTACTACCTAACTAGAAGACCTAAATGTTAGTTGGGTCAGGGCCAGCCCTACTAACTACTACCTAACTAGAAGACCTAAATGTTAGTTGGGTCAGGGCCAGCACTACTAACTACTACCTAACTAGAAGACCTAAATGTTAGTTGGGTCAGGGCCAGCCCTACTAACTACTACCTAACTAGAAGACCTAAATGTTAGTTGGGTCAGGGCCAGCCCTACTAACTACTACCTAACTAGAAGACCTAAATGTTAGTTGGGTTAGGGCCAGCCCTACTAACTACTACCTAACTAGAAGACCTAAATGTTAGTTGGGTCAGGGCCAGCCCTACTAACTACTACCTAACTAGAAGACCTAAATGTTAGTTGGGTCAGGGCCAGCCCTACTAACTACTACCTAACTAGAAGACCTAAATGTTAGTTGGGTCAGGGCCAGCACTACTAACTACTACCTAACTAGAAGACCTAAATGTTAGTTGGGTCAGGGCCAGCCCTACTAACTACTACCTAACTAGAAGACCTAAATGTTAGTTGGGTCAGGGCCAGCCCTACTAACTACTACCTAACTAGAAGACCTAAATGTTAGTTGGGTTAGGGCCAGCCCTACTAACTACTACCTAACTAGAAGACCTAAATGTTAGTTGGGTCAGGGCCAGCCCTACTAACTACTACCTAACTAGAAGACCTAAATGTTAGTTGGGTCAGGGCCAGCCCTACTAACTACTACCTAACTAGAAGACCTAAATATTAGTTGGGTCAGGGCCAGCACTACTAACTACTACCTAACTAGAATACCTAAATGTTAGTTGGGGGACGACAGTGGTTCAGGAGATAGAGCGCTCGTCTGGTAACCGTAAGGTTCCCGGTTCGATTCCCTCTCCTCCTGGGCAGTGTGTCAAAGTGTCTTTGAGCAAGACACTTAACCCCTAATTGCTCCCAATGAGCAAGTCAGCACCTCGCATGGTCGCCTCCGCCGTCAGTGTGTGAAATATGTGAGTGAATGGGTGAATGTGACGAACAAGAATTGTAAAGCGCTTTGACTAAAAGCTGTTATATAAATGCAGCCATTTACCATTTTAGTTGGCTTTACAACGAGAAGAAATATCTTGAAACAAATGTCTAGATGTCTAGGTGTCTATGTGTCTAGGTGTCTATGTGTCTAGGTGTCTATGTGTCTATGTGTCTATGTGTCTATGTGTCTAGATGTCTATGTGTCTATGTGTCTATGTGTCTAGGTGTCTGTGTGTCTAGATGTCTATGTGTCTATGTGTCTATGTGTCTAGGTGTCTATGTGTCTATGTGTCTATGTGTCTATGTGTCTATGTGTCTATGTGTCTATGTGTCTATGTGTCTATGTGTCTAGATGTCTATGTGTCTATGTGTCTATGTGTCTATGTGTCTATGTGTCTATGTGTCTATGTGTCTATGTGTCTATGTGTCTATGTGTCTATGTGTCTAGGTGTCTATGTGTCTATGTGTCTGTGTGTCTATGTGTCTATGTGTCTATGTGTCTATGTGTCTATGTGTCTATGTGTCTATGTGTCTAGATGTCTATGTGTCTATGTGTCTATGTGTCTATGTGTCTATGTGTCTATGTGTCTATGTGTCTATGTGTCTATGTGTCTATGTGTCTATGTGTCTGTGTGTCTATGTGTCTATGTGTCTATGTGTCTATGTGTCTATGTGTCTATGTGTCTATGTGTCTAGATGTCTGTCTATGTGTCTATGTGTCTATGTGTCTAGATGTCTATGTGAGGTGTCTGCTATATTCTTAATTTTTCCAGCTCATTTCAGCCTCAAGTTGCTCTCAGTATGATCTCCAGCTCCTGGCAGCCTCAGCAGTGCTGTAAACGCCTGTTTTACCAAGAGTACTGCCTTTTTGTTGGGAAGCCTGGGTTACAAAGAGCAGCTTAATTGGGCTCCTCACATTCATCTTTCAAAACACCAGATGCGTCCGCTTAAAACAACCAAAATATCACCCAGCTTACTCTAACACAACCACGCTTGATTATGCTTCTTGGAATTACTTCGGTGATTTTCCCGAATCGTAATGCGTCGTGTAAACGATCAAAAACGTGAATATAAACTACAGCTGAACATTTTAATCAGAGAAACTAATGCAGCGTCTGCATCCCAAATGACTTCAAAGTCATTAGGCATGATTAGATGGTAAATAGATAATTGTTAGCTCAGGCTGACACGTCTGACAGGGAGAAAGCCCAGAGCTATCAAAACAACCTAGAGAGGCAAGATCAACAATTGTATATCTACTAAAGTCCCGATTCCTGACACCCTGCAGACGACCGCGAGCCTCCCGGCCCGCCCCTGGTGTAAACACTGCCCCCAATATCTCTTATGGAAAAATCATCAAAGATACACGTCTACATAACCTGCTTACGTAAAGCTACCCTGGTGAAGCGGAACAGTGTCTCTGGCCTCTGGGCTTCTGTGTGTCTGTGGGCGTGTGTGTGTGTGAGTGTGTGTGTGTGTGTGGTGGTAGGACTTTTTCGCATATCAGAGGGCGTAAACAGGACTAGAAGGGATGGCACATGCACACACACACACATGCACACACACACACATGCGCACGCGAAGACGCGCACACACACACACACACACACACACACACACACACACACACACACACACACACACACACACACACACACACACACACACACACACATACATACATACACACACACACATATATCATCTGAATGATTTATACTGACAACACAGTTTCATACAGTCATGTTCAAGAATATAACATGGTAAGAAGACCACAGTGCAATAGATGTGAAAGCTAATTGGGTTTACACAAAGTGCATTACTTGTGACCCGCCACTAGGGGCAGAGTGGCTAACTGTGAGTGAATAACGAACTGAAATAATGAGTGAGTTAGTGACATTGCCGGCCATAGGGGTTCTTTGCTAATAAAAAATTATATTTTCTCCCACAATGTGCAACTGCCAATGATACATGTACACACTATCTCCACACATACTGTCTCCATGTACACACTATCTCCATCCATTTCCACACATACTGTCTCCATGTACACACTATCTCCCACCTGTTCGCCCTAACCTTCAACCTTCCCCAACCTTAACCCCCCCCTCCGCCAACCTGTTTTGACCTTTGTTACTGTGGCCTTATGTTTTCTGTGTATCGTGCTGTTTTCCCTGTTTCCCTGTGGTCTTATGTTCCTTCTGTTTCTTTGTTTTCTCTGTTTTCCCACCTAATGTCAGCGACTTCGGGTTCCTGAGAAGTGCTTTATAAATACAATGAATTATTATTATTATTATTATTATTATTATTATTATTATTATTATTATTATTATTATTATTATTATTATTATTATTATTATTATTATTATTATTATTATTATTATTATTATTATTATCTCCATACATACTATCTCCATGTACACACTATCTCCATCCATCTCCATACACACTGTCTCCATGTACACACTATCTCCATCCATCTCCATACACACTGTCTCCATGTACACACTATCTCCATCCATCTCCATACACACTGTCTCCATCCATCTCCACGCACGCTGAGCACCGTGTGTGTTTGTCTGTTGCATGTGGAAGCCATTTCCGAGGCAGCGTCCTCCATGTTGTATCCATTAGCTTCAATCAGCCTGATCCAGATATGAAAGCCACCAGGAATGAGAGGCACTGACCACGAAACACTGCCCAGTGTCTTGCTGGGGGGACATGTGAGGATTAAAGGCTATTTACACACTGCCCAGTGTCTTGCTGGGGGGACATGTGAGGATTAAAGGCTATTTACACACTGCCCAGTGTCTTGCTGGGGGGACATGTGAGGATTAAAGGCTATTTACACACTGCCCAGTGTCTTGCTGGGGGGACATGTGAGGATTAAAGGCTATTTACACACTGCCCAGTGTCTTGCTGGGGGGACATGTGAGGATTAAAGGCTATTTACACACTGCCCAGTGTCTTGCTGGGGGGACATGTGAGGATTAAAGGCTATTTACACACTGCCCAGTGTCTTGCTGGGGGGACATGTGAGGATTAAAGGCTATTTACACACTGCCCAGTGTCTTGCTGGGGGGACATCAAACAAGAGGTGGACGCGGGCAAATACTGCAGCATGGTCATGCTGGACCTACAAAAGGCCTTCGACACTGTCAATCACACCATTCTGATTGACAAGCTAAAAGCAATTGGTTTTGATAGTCTATCAGTGAGCTGGATGCAATCCTACCTGGAGGGGAGAGAACAGATGGTGGAGGTAAACGGTACCCTACCCCCCCCCCCCCCCCCTCACAGTTCAAGTTTCTTTAATAGTTGTCATACAGAAGTACAGAATACTTTTATACAAAATGCTTCTTACTGTTATGCTCCAGAGACTGTGCTAGACAAGATAAGTATGAAATAAAATAGTATAGCATGTAAAAATAGAAGTAAAAATAGAAGTCACAGTGTTCAGTATAGACATATGTACAATGTTCGATGCAGAATAGAAGTAACTGAGTTACCATACAATATACAATATACTATGCAATGTACTAATATACAATACTATATAGTGCAAAGCAGAAATGGGATGAGGTACAATTTAAATACAATTTACAGTAAGGTGTACGGGTTGTAGTGCAAATCCTTTACCAATAAATATAAAGTGTGTTTAGGTGTTCTAAAGTGTGGAGAGTGGGTGCTGCAGGGTGTTGTTTGTTTAAAGTGAGTGTGTGCGTGTGGATGTGTGTGCTGTGTGCATTTGATGGTTGTTGCATAGTGTTTATTGTTCGTTGAGCAGCCTGATGGCCTGGGGATAGAAGCTTCTTAGTCTTTCTGTGCTCGCCATGAGACTCCGGTATCGCTTGCCTGACCGCAGCAGTTCAAAGAGGCAGTTGTTTGGGTGGCTGGAGTCCTTGATGATTCTCTTAGCCTTACCCCTGCACAGCTTGTTGTAAATGTTCTGGAGGGTGGGAAGCCTCCCTCCAATTGTGCGTTCGGCTGAACGTGTCACTCTCTGTAGTCTGCTTCGGTCTTGTGCAGTGCTATTCCCAAACCAGGAGGTGATATTGCCAGTCAGGATGCTCTCTATTGTACATGAGTAGAAGTTCTTAAGGATCTTCTGACTGACTTGGAACTTCCTTAGGCGCCTGAGGAAGTAGAGGCGTTGTCGTGCCTTCTTCACAACACTGTCAATGTGTGTGGTCCATGTCAAGTCCTCGGATATGTGGGCTCCGAGGTACTTAAAACTGTTCACTCTCTCAACCGGTGCCCCGTCGATGCTGAGGGGGCTGTAGTCCCTGACCCCTGTCCTCCTAAAGTCCACAATCATCTCCTTTGTTTTGCTGACATTCAGGGAGAGGCTGTTCTCCTGGCACCATCCCGCCAGGACCTTGACCTCTTCCAGGTAGGCCCTCTCGTCGTTTGCAGAGATCAGGCCCACCACTACTGTGTCGTCAGCAAATTTGATGATTGTGTTGTTATTCCGCTGAGCCACACAGTCATGTGTGTACAGGGAGTAGAGGAGGGGACTCAGAACACAGCCCTGGGGGGCCCCTATGTTGAGGGTGATGGATGAGGAGGTGCAGTTGCCTGCTCTCACCACCTGGGGTCTGCCCGTCAGGAAGTCCAAGACCCACTGGCAGAGGTCATAGTTCAAGCCCAGGTCGCTGAGCTTGGCTATGAGTTTGGAGGGGACTATGGTATTAAATGCTGAGCTGTAGTCGATGAATAGCATTCTCACATAGTTCCCCTTCCTCTTGTCCAGGTGTGATGCTGCTGTGTGCAGCACATGGGCTATGGCGTCCTCCGTGGACCTGTTGGGGCGGTATGCAAATTGCAGGGGGCCCAGGTTGATGGGGAGGGAGGAGCAGATGTAGCCCTTTACTAGCTTCTCAAAGCACTTCATGGCTATGGAGGTGAGAGCTACAGGGCGGTAGTCGTTGAGGCAAGCAGGCTTGGATTTTTTAGGTACAGGGATGATAGTGGACTTCTTCAGACAGGTGGGGATGACAGCCTGTTCTAGGGACAGGTGAAATATGTCAGTGAATACCGGGGCCAGTTGGTCGGCACAGACTTTTAGGATGCGGCCGGGGATGCCGTTCGGTCCTGCTGCCTTCCTGATATTCACTTTTTTTTTTTTACTTTTTCTCCCATTTTCTATATTTTTCTCCCATCCCAATTTCGTATCATCCAATTCAACCCTCCCCTGTCACGAACGCTGTTTCTTGCCTCCCACAAGCCGGCTGTAATGTGGACTAAGTCATACATAGCACAAGTCCCCTCCGGTACTTGAGGTAACAGCAGTCGCATCTTTTCACCTGCGCAGCTCGATCTCTCAGTGGCGAGGAGTAACGCGTGGGAGGCTCACGCTGCCCCCGACACTTCCTGATTCTACTGCGCAGGCGCACCAACCGACCTGTAGGAGTCACTGTCCACAACGCCCGATCCCCACCCATCAATTTCCCACCCCCTAATACGGCCAATGTGTATTAGTATGAACGACCAGCTAAACTGAAAGCAATGTGGAGCGCTGGGCTCGAACAGGCAAGCCCAGCGTCTCCGTCATTCGTGGCGAGCGCCTTGCCCACTACGCCACGTAGCCGCCCCTGATATTCACTTTTTTAAAGGTCCACCTCACCCCATGCTCTGTTACCCTGAACACTGAGTCTCCATCAGCAGACCCCCTCCCCCCCCCCCCCCCCCCATTGCCGTGGCTTGTAGGCTGGTGTTGTTATTCCCAGCCTCAAACCTTGCATAGAAGGTATGTGCTGTGGTGTTCCACAAGGAAGCATACTAGGACCGCTACTGTTCCCAATTTATGCAAATGACATGTCGTCAGCTTGTGACTGCAACTTGTTCCTGTTTGCGGACGACTCAGCCCTGCTGGTCTCTGACAAGAACAAGTTACAGGTTGAAAAAACCCTCAGCTCGGAACTAGGCAAAATCTGCATATGGCTCGCTGATAACAAACTGTCATTACACATGGGCAAAACAGAGTCCATTCTCTTCGGTTCAAATAACAAACTCAGCAAGACCGACGGCTTCTCAGTTACAGTGGGTGACAATATTGTCACAAGGAAAGAAGAAATTCTTGTACCGGATCTCCTCACTGGTAAACAAGAATACCCTGAAGACTCTGGCAGGAGCACTCATTCAAGGGTACTACGACTATGCTTGCACCTCATGGTACCAAAGCACCTCAAAGGCGCTAAAAACAAATTTTCAAACATCTCAAAACTAACTGGTCAGACTACTGCTTGACCTTACTCCTAGAACCCACCTCACCCCTGCCCACTTTTACAACCTAGGATGGCTTAGAGTAGACGACAGAGTACAGCAACTTGCAATGGGCCTGGTCTACAAGATACACTACACGACCAAGGTACCCATGTACATGTCAAAATACTTCCCAAAGGTCAGTGAATACCACGATCACAACACCAGAGGGAGCTCCACAAATCATGTTAAACCCAGATTCGGCTCAAACAAGGGACTAAACACGTTTCGCAATTATGCCACATCAATGTGGAACGCCCTACCCAAAGCTGTAAAGGAATGTGAATCACTACCCACTTTCAAAACCACTCTCAAAGAACACCTACGGGAGACTGCAATTCGAAACTGGCCCCTGTAAATGTCCTAACCCAACCCCCTCCAATGTACAGTAAATGACCAAGTATGGTTTTGTCAATATTCCAATGTACAGTTTTGCTTGTACAGTTGTACAGTGTCCCCCACCCACCCCACCCACCCCTCCTACCCAACCCCCCCCCCCCCCCCCCAACCCCACCCACCCAACCACATCCAATGTACAGTCCCCCCCCACCCACCCAACACCACCCCACATACCCAACCTCCTCCAATGTACAGTTTCTACGTCAAATGTATATACTCTCTTTTCTGGACTCTTTTTGTATCACAAACAGTACTGTATTTGCAAATCTGGTATGTCATAAATGTATAGATGTAGCAGTACTGTCTATCTGTATGTTGTGTATGTCATATATGTTATGATGAATTGAAAATGGGGGACCCTGACGAAAGTCTTTCTCTGGTCTGCACTCCCTTAACAATTACATGTATTGAGCTGTACTGTACTGTACTGTACCCATTCTGCAATCTGTTAATAAAGTTTTCAATCAATCAATCAATCAATCAAACATGTGAGGATTAAAGGCTATTTAAACACTGCCCAGCGCCTTGCTGGGGGGACATGTGAGGATTAAAGGCTATTTAAACACTGCCCAGCATCTTGCTGGGGGGACATGTGAGGATTAAAGGCTATTAAAACACTGCCCAGTGTCTTGCTGGGGGGATATGTGCGGATTAAAGGCTATTTAAACACTGCTCAGCGCCTTGCTGAGGGGATATGTGAGGATTAAAGGCTATTTAAACAGTGCCCAGTGTCTTGCTGGGGGATATGTGAGGAGTAAAGGCTATTTAAACACTGCCCAGCGCCTTGGTGGAAGATATGTGAGGATTAAAGGCTATTTAAACACTGCCCAGCATCTTGCTGGGGGGGATATGAGGATTAAAGGCTATTTAAACACTGCCCAGCGTCTTGCTGGGGGGATATGAGGATGAAAGGCTATTTAAACACTGCCCAGCGTCTTGCTCAGGGGATATGAGGATTAAAGGCTATTAAAACACTGCCCAGCGTCTTGCTGGAAGATATGTGAGGATTAAAGGCTATTAAAACACTGCCCAGCGTCTTGCTGGAAGATATGTGAGGATTAAAGGCTATTAAAACACAGTTGAGTTGTTTACATATTTACGTGGCTATCTATTTCACCTATCGATCCACTTATCACTCTATCCTATTGTCAATCGATCCTTTCTGTATGTGGAACTGATATCAATTAGGCCCAAAGACTGATCTACACAGTTAATATAGATGTATTAATATGATATAGGAATTTAATACAACTATTGAATATCCTCCAGCTGTAGGCTGAGAGTTATTTGTGGCCAGGATCAACATTTAAGACACAGGGAACAGAGACTGAAGAGAGTCCAGATCATCCATTTAATACGGGTGTAATGATCTCAATACAGAATAAAAAAAGCTGAAAAGACAAATGTACTGTATTTTTATTTTTATTTTACTGAACTATTTTATTGCACTGTAGTACTGCATCATTTTACTGTCTATTCTATTTTATTAACAATTTTTACTGCACTTTCTTTATATTTTATAATTTGTATTACTGCCTATTTAAATACTGAATCAAACCGTAACCAGAGACGCCTATTTGGATGTTAGATCCTAATATGAAAAACTGTGATTGGCCTTACTTTGCTGCTATCTTTTTATGCTCGTTTTATATGTTTTGTATGTCATTTTAAAACTTTGATTTGTCTTACTTTGTTGCTATCTTTGTTATGCTTGTTTTATATGTTTTATGTGTCATTTTATGCCATAGAATCAAACCATAAACAAAGTGGCCTATTGGGATGCTAGATCCTAATGTGAAAAATGTTGATTTTATATGTCTGCACTTTGCCTGCCTTTTTTCTACTGTAAGGCAATTTGAGCTGCAATTCTTGTATGAAATGTGCTATACAAATAAAGTGATTATTATTACTGTACATTCAATACCGTGCATACAAATGTAAAACTGCATAATGATTATCCTTCTCTCGTTCCCTTCCCTATGTCTCAGTCTAACCGCTGGTATTAGATTGGATTCGATTAAATGTATGTGTCATTGCACAAGTACAAGTACTGAGTAATAGAAAGTAAGAGTAAATACGCTAAGCTAATATTATATACAGTGGTACAAGTATGAATACACTGTGGTTGATATAACCAAGCTAGCCAGTGTTTTTTTAGATAATATGAGTAGATATACAGATAGGATAACAGGGCTACTACAAGGAGAATTGCCGTAAAAAGTATTAAATAATAAAAAAAAGCCTTGTCAGATTGGTTGAACTTGTTATACATTACTGAAACAAATGGTAGCCTGATTCTCATGATAAATGGATGACAAACGGACATTTCCCATAAACCCCGCCGCTTCCTGTTTGGCCATTAGCTGCCACATGTTCATGACATGTTTTCACGAGGAGCCGGGAAGCTGTGCTGACGCTGAGCACCGCTGAGGTTATTCCTGTTGAAAGTTTTGGAAATAAATATAGGTTTTTGGAAAAGGCCTCCTTTCTGCTGGATCTGACCCGGACACACGATATCAACACAACACGGAGGGTGTGGATGATGGACGTGTCTCGTTGTTTATATAACTCACAGGGAAGGCGAGGCCTGTGTGGCTCCATCACCTTCCACTCTGGCGGGGGACATGGTGTCTCAGAAAGCAATGCGGACCACTGGTAAAGCTAACGTTAACTGTCTAACTACAGTAGCACCCAGCCACTCATCCATCCATCTAATCATCATCCATGCATCCATCTTTCCACCCACCCACTCACCCATCTACCCATCCATCCCACTCACCCACCCACTCATCCATCCATTCATCAACCCACCCACCCACTCATCCATCAAGTTTAAGTTCAAGTTTCAAGTTGTTAGTTTTATTCGTCACATAATAAGGTAGTGAATATGCTTGGTTCTGTGTGACCCTCCTGAGATTGTGCTTCATAAAACCGCAAAAGACCAAACGATATACAAAATGTACAATATACAAAACTAAAATGTACAAAAATGGTAAATTGCTCAAATGCAAAAATGCACACACAAAAATGCATCCACTCATTCATCCATCCATCCATCCATCCATCCATCCATCCATCCCAACAGACTCTTTGCTCCAGACGTCCAGCCCTCTGTGGGTTAACAGTGTGTAGGTCTTGTGCCTCTCTGTAAAACCCCCTAAACCACTATTGTTGGAGCTAAACACATCACGACCAAACCCCGGTGCCATCCAAACGGGCCCTGGACCAATCGTGAGCTGGCACCGCCGTCAAAACCACCGAAACCACCAAACCGCTGCGCCACACAGAGCCATTTCTGAGATCTGAGAGAGATGAGCCTCTAATTCAAATCAGACACGAGCAATCAAGAGCTGCTCAGCAGAGCTGGCTGTGTGTTTACACGCGTGGGTGAGTGTGTGTGTCTTGTTTGTGCATGCCTGTGTGTGTGTGTGTGTGTGTGTGTGTGTGTGTGCGTGCGTGCGTGCGTGTGTGTGTGTGTGTGTGTGTGTGTGTGTGTGTGTGTGCATGCCTGTGTGTGTGTGTATGTGTGTGCGTGTGTGTTTGTGTGTGTGTGTGTGTGTGTGTGTGTGTGTGTGTGTGTGTGTGTGTGTGTGTGTGTGTGTGTGTGTGTGTGTGTGTGTGTGTGTGTGTGTGTGTGTGTGTGTGTGTGTGTGTGTGTGTGTGTGTGTGTGTGTGCCTTGCTGCATGTACACGTGTCAGTGGCCCTGAAGGGGCAGTCTTGAGGAATTTCAGTGCCCCAGTAAACACAGCTTTAGCTTTGGCCAATAAAGAGGAAACATATGGATAACATAGACGCACAGAGACAATACCAACACACAGACGCACATACACACGCGCAGTCGCACACGCACACACACAGACACACACACACACACGTGCACACACACACACAAACACACACACACGTGCACACACACAAACACACACAAACACACACACTCACAAACGTTAAAGTTACGAGCGGCAAACTGTGTGATGTGAGGTACATCCTGTACCACCTTAAGAGGAAAAGAGTCCCCATCTCTCTCTCTCTCTCTCTCTCTCTCTCTCTCTCTCTCTCTCTCTCTCTCTCTCTCTCTCTCTCTCTCTCTCTCTATACCCCACCCATCTCTCTCCTCTACAC
>NW_028173803.1:65000-97395 GCF_963971535.1 Notolepis coatsorum | reverse complement strand
TCTTAATCAGCCTCTCTCTCTCTCTCTCTCTCTCTCTCTCTCCATACCTACTAGTGAAAGAGTAAGGAGGGAATAATTTGCATTTCTCTCTCTCTCTCTCTCTATCTCTCTCTCTTATCTCTCTCTCACACACACACACACACACACACACACACACACACACACACACACACACACACACACACACACACACACACACACACACTAAAAGTGATTACTCTCTATGTACAATACACCTGATTCTGTTAAGGATTGTGTTGGCAGAGGACCCAAACGCAAACAGAGACGAGGGAGAGGTAGATGTAGATTGTCAAATATGAGCACTGCTCCTTTAATTCGGGACACTTGGAGCCAGGGGTGAAGTGTAACAAAAATAGCTCTACTTCAAAAAGGAGCAGTAGCAACAAACAAAGGATTCTCCAAAGGACAAGAACTCAGCAAGGCTGGCAAGATAATGATTGCAAAACCTAACTACAAAATAAACACTAACCAAAAACCCGAACTGTAAATGCAAAAACAAGGAAGGTAACAAAACAAACACTAACACTGGGAACACTTACTATGAGGCAAAAAACTGGATCACGGGAGACAGGGTGAGACAGAGAGCAAAGCAACATCAAACAGCAAACAGGAATCTCAAACAATGAACCGACACTGGAGGGTAGGGAACACACACCAGATATAGTGGGAACAATTAACACGAGAGACAGCAGGGCAATTAGCAAAACGAGAAACACATGGGGACAGAAAACAGACTGAACACACAAGGCTAAAACAGACAACACTAAAGCCAAGAATAAACATCTAACAAAAGCACGGGAGCACACAGGGTAACAGACACAGCGGAAGCGTTAACACTAAGGGGAGAAAACACATAAATACAGATAACCTGATGAAGTGCAAGTGAAGGAGGAGTAATGACAACAAAGATCCAGCAGGGGCTGGTACAGAATGAGGGGCTGGGAAAAGTCTGTGCAAAGGTGGGGGCTGTTGAGGAGTAGTGGAAAGCCTGTGCAATGGTGGGGGCTGTTGAGGAGGATGGAAAGGGGAGAAAGGTCCAGGGACAGGTGGACCCTTACAGATTACGTTGATTCAATATGGTTTATGCACTGCTCACCTCACCTGTCTATGGTTTGGTCTCTGCTGGTAAAGAGGTACAGGTTACTCTCACACACAGTTATTCCAGGTACCCTGCTCATGAGATAGTTAAGAATCTTAGGAAACAGTTGATGCATATTGTAGTTTGTACACTGGCCACCTTCTGATTGGTCTCTCTAACTTCATTGTCTTCTCCCTACATGTAACATCTCCTGTTACTTGTCTTTCTTATCATCCCACCTGTCTCCTCGTTGTCTCTGTGTCCTCTCCTCCCTGTCTCCTCTCTGTCTCTGTGTCCTCTCCTCCCTGTCTCCTCTTTGTCTCTGTGTCCTCTTTGTCTCTGTCTCCTCTTTGTCTCTGTGTCCTCTCCTCCCTGTCTCCTCTTTGTCTCTGTGTCCTCTTTGTCTCTGTGTCCTCTCCTCCCTGTCTCCTCTTTGTCTCTGTGTCCTCTTTGTCTCTGTCTCCTCTCTGTCTCTGTGTCCTCTCCTCCCTGTCTCCTCTTTGTCTCTGTGTCCTCTTTGTCTCTGTGTCCTCTCCTCCCTGTCTCCTCTCCTCCCTGTCTCCTCTTTGTCTCTGTGTCCTCTCCTCCCTGTCTCCTCTCATCTCTGTGTCCTCTCCTCCCTGTCTCCTCTTTGTCTCTGTGTCCTCTCCTCCCTGTCTCCTCTTTGTCTCTGTGTCCTATTTGTCTCTGTGTCCTCTGTGTCTCTGTGTCCTCTTTGTCTCTGTGTCCTCTCCTCTCTGTCTCCTCTCCTCCCTGTCTCCTCTTTGTCTCTGTGTCCTCTTTGTCTCTGTGTCCTCTCCTCTCTGTCTCCTCTCATCTCTGTGTCCTCTCCTCCCTGTCTCCTCTTGTCTCTGTGTCCTCTTTGTCTCTGTGTCCTCTCCTCCCTGTCTCCTCTCATCTCTGTGTCCTCTCCTCCCTGTCTCCTCTTTGTCTCTGTGTCCTCTCCTCCCTGTCTCCTCTTTGTCTCTGTGTCCTATTTGTCTCTGTGTCCTCTGTGTCTCTGTGTCCTCTTTGTCTCTGTGTCCTCTCCTCTCTGTCTCCTCTCCTCCCTGTCTCCTCTTTGTCTCTGTGTCCTCTTTGTCTCTGTGTCCTCTCCTCCCTGTCTCCTCTCATCTCTGTGTCCTCTCCTCCCTGTCTCCTCTTTGTCTCTGTGTCCTCTCCTCTCTGTGTCCTCTCCTCCCTGTCTCCTCTCATCTCTGTGTCCTCTCCTCCCTGTCTCCTCTTGTCTCTGTGTCCTCTCCTCTCTGTCTCCTCTCCTCTCTGTCTCCTCTCATCTCTGTGTCCTCTCCTCCCTGTGTCCTCTTTGTCTCTGTGTCCTCTCCTCTCTGTGTCCTCTCCTCCCTGTCTCCTCTCATCTCTGTGTCCTCTCCTCCCTGTCTCCTCTTGTCTCTGTGTCCTCTCCTCTCTGTCTCCTCTCCTCTCTGTCTCCTCTCATCTCTGTGTCCTCTCCTCCCTGTGTCCTCTCCTCTCTGTGTCCTCTTTGTCTCTGTGTCCTCTCCTCCCTGTCTCCTCTTTGTCTCTGTGTCCTCTCCTCCCTGTCTCCTCTTTGTCTCTGTCTCCTCTTTGTCTCTGTGTCCTCTCCTCCCTGTCTCCTCTTTGTCTCTGTGTCCTCTCCTCCCTGTCTCCTCTTTGTCTCTGTGTCCTCTTTGTCTCTGTGTCCTCTTTGTCTCTGTCTCCTCTTTGTCTCTGTCTCCTCTTTGTCTCTGTGTCCTCTTTGTCTCTGTCTCCTCTTTGTCTCTGTGTCCTCTCCTCCCTGTCTCCTCTTTGTCTCTGTGTCCTCTCCTCCCTGTCTCCTCTTTGTCTCTGTGTCCTCTCCTCCCTGTCTCCTCTTTGTCTCTGTGTCCTCTCCTCCCTGTCTCCTCTTTGTCTCTGTCTCCTCTTTGTCTCTGTGTCCTCTCCTCCCTGTATCCTCTCCTCTCTGTCTCCTCTCCTCCCTGTCTCCTATTTGTCTCTGTCTCCTCTTTGTCTCTGTGTCCTCTCCTCCCTGTCTCCTCTCCTCTCTGTGTCCTCTGTCCTCTCCTCCCTGTCTCCTCTCTGTGTCCTCTGTCCTCTCCTCCCTGTCTGCTCTCTGTCCTCTCCTCCCTGTCTCCTCTCTGTGTCCTCTGTCCTCTCCTCCCTGTCTCCTATTTGTCTCTGTCTCCTCTTTGTCTCTGTGTCCTCTCCTCCCTGTCTCCTCTCCTCTCTGTGTCCTCTGTCCTCTCCTCCCTGTCTGCTCTCTGTCCTCTCCTCCCTGTCTCCTCTCTGTGTCCTCTGTCCTCTCCTCCCTGTCTGCTCTCTGTCCTCTCCTCCCTGTATCCTCTCTGTGTCCTCTGTCCTCTCCTCCCTGTCTCCTCTCCTCTCTGTGTCCTCTCCTCCCTGTCTGTTCTCTGTCCTCTCCTCCCTGTCTGTTCTCTGTCCTCTCCTCCCTGTCTCCTCTCTGTCCTCTCCTCCTGTCTCCAATGCTGTCCATCTATCTCCATTTACTTCCTCAATAAACTGTGACGTGAACTCTCTCTCTCCTCGCTCTGCAATCTGTTCCTCTCATCATGTCCATATAACACACTCCAATGAGTTTATTTTGGTTTGCTTTCAATTCACATTGTGTTCTTAATTTGGTTAAACTATTATTTTCTGTTAAGGATTTACTTGTATTGTCCATGGAAACGATTAGGCTGTTGGGCCTAATAGTCATTACATTATAATCTCAAGGATTAATGTATTAAGCAACACGCCAAAGAACAATAACTCATTTGACGTAATCACTTTTTACTACAGCGGATGAAGTCAAACATTTAACGTTTACATGTACATTTAGTTATTTAGCTGATGCTTTTATCGAAGGCGACTTACAAGTTCTGTACAACAAGTCAGCAGGAAGGGTACAACTCTGGGAGCTAAGGGTCAGTAACATTGTTTGTCAAACAGTGTTGAACTTGAGTGCTGCAGTCTTGAGTGCATAGTAGTAAAGACACATTAGCATAGTAGGTATTAATTGAACAAGCCAACTTTTTGGGAAATTAGCTTATCGTCTTCTCCAGAGAGAGACAAGAAGATAGATACCCGTTTCCTCTCTGTGCGTTCAGTAGAAAGCTATCTGGCTGCATGTTAGCCTAGCTTAGCACAATTAATGGAAGCGGACATGACCGGTTAGACTTCGGGAGAGGTGTTAGTTGGACAATGCCTGGCCCTAGGCTAACCAGTGTGAATGTGCTATAAAGTGCGTTACAAATTGAATTTATTATTATTATTATTATTATTATTATTATTATTATTATTATTATTATTATTATTATTAATTATTATTATTATTATTATTATTATTATTATTATTATTATTATTATTATTATTACTTATTTTCTCATCTCTCTCTCTCTCTCCCCCTCTCTCTCTTTCTCTGTCTCTCTTTCTCTCTCTCCCCCTCCCTCTCTCTCTCCCCCTCCCTCTCTCTCCCCCTCTCTCTCTCTGTCTCTCTACTCTCTCTCTCTCACCCCCCCCTCTCTCTCTCGCTCTCTCTCCCTCCCTCTCCCCCCCCTCTCTCCCTCCCCCCTCTCCCCCCATCCCCCCCCCCCCCCCCCCCCCCCCCCCCCCCCCCCAGACTGCTGTGTGCACTGCATCCTGGCCTGTCTGTTCTGTGAGTTCCTGACGCTGTGCAACATCGTGCTGGACTGCGCCACCTGCGGCTCGTGCGCGGGGGACGACTCCTGCTTCTGCTGCTGCTGCGCCTCGGAGGAGTGCGGCGACTGTGAGCTGCCGTGCGACATGGACTGTGGCATCATCGACGCCTGCTGCGAGTCCGCGGACTGCCTGGAGATTTGCATGGAGTGCTGCGGCCTCTGTTTCTCCTCCTGAGCCACAGGGGGGCGCTGTAGAGTTCCGAAACGCGCGTTACCGAGAGGCCCTTTATCAAACCCATCCGAAGTGTCCTTCCCGGGCCTCCTCTGGCCTCGGCCTGGAAGAAAAAACGGCTCGGGTCTAGACTGGACGTCCCGGTCGACCCGTGGATCCGAGCCAGCGCTGTTTTCTCAAGAGCGGTCTGCCAAGAAATAGGACTCTGACCTAATGCTAAGAGGAGTCACTGGTGGACATTTTCTCTTTTTTTTTTACGGTCGATCAGAGGACAGGGGACCTCGGCCTCTCCTGCTCAACCTTGTCATTGCTGAGGAAGACCTGTGTGCCGTCCCCCCCCCCCCCCCCCCCCCCGAGCGCCAGCTGTGGTTCTGGAGGGGTCCGTCTGTCTGTCTGTCTCCCAGGCCATGTGTGGGTCGGGCCTCTGGACCCTCTGAACAGAGCTCTCATTACAAGGGAGCCCCTTGTGCCTCCTGAACGACGGCAGCTTCCCAAGCATGAACAACGACCTCCAAAAGGAAAATGAGAAAAATGGCTCCATTTAACCGGATTTTAGTGTTTCTGTAGATAAGAGCGGTAGCATAATGGGAAAATGGGCCTCTCAGATCTCAGTAGAAATTATGGTCTGTCCTTTACTGGGCAAGGTTAAAGCCTTTTTCCGATTTTGATTGCATACGGTTCGCTTTTGCAGCGCGCGCCGCGCACACAGCCACAGTGTGGAGCATGTGTCCGGTGTTGTCTTTTGCAGCGAGCGCACACAGCCACAGTGTGGAGCATGTGTCCGGTGTTGTCTTTTGCAGCGCGCGCACACAGCCACAGTGTGGAGCATGTGTCCGGTGTTGTCTTTTGCAGCGCGCGCACACAGCCACAGTGTGGAGCATGTGTCCGGTGTTGTCTTTTGCAGCGCGCGCACACAGCCACAGTGTGGAGCATGTGTCCGGTGTTGTCTTTTGCAGCGCGCGCACACAGCCACAGTGTGGAGGATGTGTCCGGTGTTGTCTTTTGCAGCGCACGCACACAGCCACAGAGTGGAGGATGTGTCCGGTGTTGTCTTTTGCAGCGCACGCACACAGCCACAGAGTGGAGGATGTGTCCGGTGTTGTTTTCTGCGCACAGCGGGACATGCTAATGGCGGCGAGTGGCAATATTACAGAGACATTCCTTTTTCTAATGACGCACCTCACATTTTGGAATCATAACATTGAGAGAGGAATCATATAAGAGAATCATAGTGAGTTGGTGTAATGAATGAATAGCGCTTGTAGGGCTGGGCGATCGACGTATATCTATTATCTATATTTATCGTTTAGCGTGTATCGTCTACCAGTGTGATGGTAGTTCTTTTTTTTGTGATATTGTAAATCGCGACACACACACACACATTTCTTGATTAAATTAATCAAAAAGCAACTATTAAACCACATTCCTCACAAAACGATTGCCGAAATGTTGAGAATGAAAATCACAGTCGAATATGACACGTTAACGTTAACGTGCAACACTCAATTGGATTATCTAACGTGATTCTCCACACTAAACATATAATTAACATATTGTATATATATATATATATATATATATATATATATATATATATATATATATATATATATATATACGTATATATAAAACAATATATATAAAACATTGAACGATTCCTTTTGATAGTGGTAATATTTATTTGGTACCGTTGCACCCAGCCCTCTAGTGCCTGACAGTCTTGACAAGGATGCACTGGTGGAACGGATTCTGCCACGTTTCTCCTCTGGACTCTCTAACATGTGAAAGGGTTTCTTAATCAAAAGACTCTCCTCATTTAGATGAAACACATTTCGTTTACCTTTTTCACTTTGTAATCGTCAGATTCCTACACAGAAAGCCTTCATAAAACTGCTAGGGAAGTGGAAGGCATCATCTCTCTTTCCTTTTTTTTTTATATAAAATTTATACATTTCATTTATATTTTTTTCCATTATTGCTATGTGAACAATCAGGCCTCGGCTCAGCTAAAGGCCCGTATTTTCAAGTAGATTCCTCACCTTTTTACCAAATCTCTATTAATCCTTATTTTGTAGATTCTAGCTTAGAGATATTTGCATTTCTCCTCTAATGTGAAAATCACATTTCTGTGTTATCTGGTTTTTACCGGCTCTCTCTGTAAAGCAGACATTCCACAAGATCTAATTTAATTCCCCCAGAGTTTGAATATCTTGCGATATTATGCTAAGTTAGATCCATATGCTCGCAGGATGAATGGTACGCCTACGATAACGGCACTCGTGCAGTCACACACTCCGACGTAAGACCCTTCCCCCGCCCAATACCTCTTGAGATGTCACCTAGATCTGTGTATTTTAGTCCCACTAGATCCAAATCTCTCTCTCTCTCTCTCTCTCTCCTCCCTGATCAAATACTGTTAGTGCAATAGTTATTTTTTCTTCTTCTCAGAAATACCAAAGAGTATGCTGTTACTGGACCTTACTTATATGCTACGATTACAATGTAGAGATGAAAAGGTGTTTTTCTTGTGCCTTATTAGACCCTGTTTCCTGGGGATATCAATGTAATACTGTTGATGGTGAATATGTTTTAGAGCAATAGTCAAACTGGTGACACACAAAAGCAGAAGAAATGCATTGTTCTGGGAATCTGGCAATACGATAGGAGACCTATTGCAAACCTGCGTGTGAGATTTTACACGTCTCACTCTCTTGGGTCGTGTTCGAAACTGGTTTTGAGGGAAAGGCCTGGAAATCGACCTGTCTCTTGTCCGAGGGGAGCGGCGTTTGTGATTGGAGGATCCATTGAAAGCGGGCAGGGTTTGAGATAGGTCCAAATGTTTGTGTGGTCCTGCACAATTTGAAGAGTTTGATATGAAGAGAACTGGAACGTTTGCGGCTGCAGTGGCGGCAGCAACAATCTCCAAATTATAATGTCTGAATTGTTTGAATACAGTTTTTAACCAAACAGAACATCATCTGAATGTGCTAATATCTCAAATGTTTTTTTTTGTTTGTTTTTTTGCGATTTTGTTCATTATTGAAAGTAAACCGATATTTTTGTTTGAGTTTTTGTGGTTGTTATTATCAGTGTTCATTTTATTTTATTTTTGTAGCGGTTGGTTCGTATGAATTCAAAATGTTACTCTGAGATGGAACTTACCGTAACAGAATATGGGCAATGGCCAGCCAGAAGCCTGAATTGTCTGTTAGCCTGGCTAAAAGGTTATTAGCCCAGTTCTTCAATCAGCCTTGTACACGCTATATTGTCGTCGTGTTTACTCTGCCCCCCCCCCCCCCCCCCCCCCCCACACATAATGGCTACGGCTTCCTCGCTTTTCCCGGCCAAGCGTCACGATAAAATGAATTGTTTCATAGAAAATAAACAATGTGAACTTAGCCTACATTTAACATTCCTTTTTACAGACCTGTTTATTTTCACGTTGTCTGGATCCAGAGCTGTAGAGATGTCATTATGCTAGCTAAAAACAGTAGAGAATGCAAGAAATATATAAAGAATACACTACGGTATATTAGATGTCGACGTCCCTACATGCCCTGACTCAGCAAGCTGTAATCACGTTGGCGATTTATACCCTAAAGGTTGGCTAGTCAGTGATGAAGAATGAATGGATGCATTTGCACAATCCTGCAGCTCCGTCCTCCAAGGCCCTCTCTCTGCTCTCGCTGTCCCCCCAGGGTGCCTGGTTTCTGGGTGCAATACTAGCGCTGCTGCCTCGTTCTCTCAAACAACCAACGACCGGTAACAGTGGCTCTTTATTGCCTCTAACAACTGGTATTAACTTAATGTTCTAAAAGGCTCATAATGTTTTAATTATTGATCACTAAACAAGCCTCCTTTTATAGCATCCACACGTTTTCACACTAGTGTCGCTGCCAAAAACTAAAATGGTAAATAGACTGCATTTATATAGCAGCTTTTATCCAAAGCGCTTTACAACTTATGCCTCACATTCACACATTCACTCATTCACACATTCATTCGCTCATTCACTCACACTGAGACGGCGGAGGCGACCATGCAAGGTGCCGACCTGCTCATAGGGAGCAATTAGGGCGTTAAGTGTCTTGCTCAGGGACACTTCGACATGCTGCCGGGAGGAGCCAGAATCTAACCGGGAACCTGGAGGCAGTGTTGGTCAGTGATCAGTGGGCTGAAGGTGTCTGAAACCTTTAACTGCAGCCTGTCTGTCGTTCCTCATGTGTTTGTGAATGAGAGCGCGAGTGCAAGTCCCACCCTGCACCCGAGAGGTATAACAGAGAAGAGAGAGGAAGAGGAGGAGGAGGAGGATGTGTGTAATGTGTTGTTACCGGTTCTGAATAATAAAACAGGCAACTTTGGCTGAGACAACAAAAAAAGAAACGAACAAACACATTTGGATCAATAATATCCAAATTGGGCTTGGATGTGTGTACAGTTACCCCAGCCGTGTTTAATGGTGAAACTGAGAAAATAGTTCATGTTAAAATCTGTGCTAAATCTACTCACTAGTAAGTTAAAACTCCATTGCTTATCTTGTTTAGTTGACCAACCTTTTTATTTTGTTTAGTTTTTATCTTTCTATGATGTTGATCTGTCTATGATTTTACTTGAAAATGACTGTACAGTTGATAATATAGCTTTATTATACGGACGGGGCGATCTGTCGCGACTGTAACCGTGTTCAGATGTTTTCATTTCCTGGCTGACTCACCGTCATCCGTGCGTACCTTCATAAAAAACGATCGAACAAATAAACGCAGGCCGTAAATAGTACTTGACAAGTGAAAGCTGCTCTCAACAGTAGGGCCGTCCTTGAATAGAGAGACAAACTTCGGAGACACTTCGGTCCAAAGTGAAGACACACCAATGCGTTGAAGTCTTTTAATAATGGTTTACTGTCCTACATCAGCGTGCTGCTGTGTTATACTTTAGACCATGTCTCTCTAAAGTCAGTCCCCTATTCGTAAATAGTGTTTGCTTCATCAACCAAGTCAAAACAGAAATATATTCTACTAGGGATGCACCGATGCCAGTATATGGCTGATACCAGAGAAAATCTCTCCAATTCTATTCTATTCTATTCTATTCTATTCTATTCTATTCTATTCTATTCTATTCTATTCTATTCTATTCTATTCAATATGAACATTACAATCTGTGCATCAGAAATCAAAGCATTGCATTTATTGGCAAATAGAAGCATGTTTACATCTCTCTAATGGAGAAAGACTGGATTATATATGAATATTTCTTTTTCCCACTGACTCTAAACTAATGGTCTAAGTCAATACTATTAAGTTAAAAGTGGATCTGATTGGTACCTGATATCAGTCGTCCGATACTTGAAGTTTAGGACTCTGAATCGGTATGGACATAGTGAAAAGGTGGTGTGGGTGCGTCCCTACACTCTAGGCTGAATAAAAGATAACACACGCTCTGTATTGTCTCCCTGGTTTGTCCCCTCTGTTGTCCTCTAGTCATATACAACAAAGAAAGCCTATCGAACAACATCTCATGAACGTACAGTAAAGATAAAACGTTAGCTTGCTCTGGATGATCGTCTAGGGCTTATGTCCAATGTGTGTGTAGTGTTTACTCCTTTGTTGTGTAATAAAGTGACTGTGTAATAGAAACGCTGTGTCTATGTTCATCTTTTTTCATTAAAAAAAGAAAAAGAAGGCAAACTTGTGGAAACAATGTCATGAGGAGAATAAAAGGAACATTTTAAGTTTTCAATCTCCAGTTGTACAGTCACCAATACAATACACAGTAGTGTCATCAGCATAGAGATGGGCTTGACAACCATTCAAGGAAGAGACAATATCATTGATATAAATGGTGAAGAGGATGGGACCCAAAGTTGAGCCTTGTGGCACACCTTTTGTTACATTTAGTCATTTAGCTGACACTTTTATCCAAAGCGACTTACAAGTTTTGTACAACAAGACAGCAGGAAGGGTACAACTCTATCAGCTGAGTAACAATGTGTATCAAAGTGTTGAGTGCTACAGTGTAGGTTAGTATATTAGGACAAGTGCATTAGACAGTAAGGTTAGTTAGGGTTAGAGTTTTTTATTTCTTTTTTTAGATCATGATTGAAGAAGTGCGTCTTTAGTCGACTGCCAAAGATTGGACGGTTTCGGCTGTCCTAACTGTGGTGGGAAGTTCGTTGCACCATTGTGGGGCAAGGACTGAGAATAGGCGACTACTCTTTGATGACCCTCCCGGAGCTCGGATAGGAGTAGGTCTGAGGCGGCCAGAAGATGCAGAGCGTAGGGGTCTTGAGGGTGTGTAGTTAGAGACCATTGACCGGAGGTAGGCGGGAGCCGTTCCCTTCGCCGCACGATATGCCAGGTCGAGGGCCTCGAAGCGGATTTGTGCGGCCATGGGGAGCCAGTGCAGGTCCCTGAGAAGTGGGGTGACATGGGCTGACTTCGGTAGGTTTGAGATCAGGCAGGCCGCTGCGTTCTGAATGAGTTGAAGAGGCTTGGTGGCAGTGGTCGGAAGGCCAGCAAGCAGTGCGTTGCAGTAGTCGAGGCGGGAGATTTTTATTCAATATTGTTATTGACTTCATACACTGTCACCTCTCAAACTAATAATTCTGAAACCAATCACACGCCTTTCTATCCAAACCAATACTAGATCCTCTTTGTAAGAGCAAGGAATGATCAAATGCTTAGAGAGATCTACAAAACGGGGCAGCACAGTGTTTATTCTAATCTAATGCAAATATTATATAATTTGTAACCAATGTAATAGCTGAAATGGTGCTGTGATTAGCTCTGAATCCAGATTGGTGCGGAAACAAGGTCCTGCAAGTTTGTATACAAACAAAATGAATCACACATTTGCATAAAAAACAAAGTACCAAATTGGCTTTGGCCTCTGATCCGTCTGTGTGTGTGTGATTGTCTGCGATGCGAAACCACACAGAGAGTATACAACCCATTCGTACGAGGCAAGCGGCTGTTGTTCTATTTCAGGCAAGTTTAATCTCTCATCAGTTCAGCACTGCTGTCTTTAGTCGTGCTCATCTCTCTCGACTCCCCTCTTCCCCACTAAAGCAGATGGCAGCAAACTGCATGAGTAGCGAAAGTGGAAACTGCCGTCAAGGTTTACCTCCACGGTGGGTTGGCGTGTGTGTGTGTGTGTGTGCTCACTCAATCAGTTCACACCCCTCTAAGTGCCCACTTGATTCTCTTGTACAGCGTAATTTAAATGTTGCTCTTATTTGTTGACGATAATAATATTTTTTAATAACACTTTTATTTAGACCTGGTAGATCATCGAGGTTGCCCTCTTTTACAGTGATGATGAGTAAACGGACAATTAAAAATAGTAACACAACAAAATAAAAGTAAAGCTAAAAACGGGAAATCGCCTCAAATACGAGATTTAAAAAACCCAGAAGAAAATCAACTAAAACAGTTACAGACCGATACACAGTGTGTTAGTGATCATGGCTTTGAACTGTGCAGAGAGGTTGGAAGAGTATTTATCTTTAAAGTGCATTGAAGGATGTTCCATGAGTCAGGAGCATTAATGGAAAAGGCAGGCCTTCCAAGCTTAGAACAAGCTCAAGGGACCTTAAGCACAAACCAGACCATTTGAGTGAGTCAGATGGGGTCCAAAGTTCAAATCCAGCAACATTGTGATGTAAGGTGGTAGCTACCAATAAGGGCTTTGTAAATTAACAAATACCAATAATTATTGCACCTCTCTGCAAGAGAAGACCAACCAACCTTATATACAGGAGACAATGGTGAGTGTCATAGCTGTCACCAGTAATGAATCTGAGGGCAGAGTCAAGTGGTTTAATTAACCCTGTGAGGCCCTAGGTGGCAAAATTACAACATCACTTTTAGCTATTTAAAAAAAAAAGTCTAAATCTTTATTTGAAAAAAATTTAAGCCCATTTTCATAGTCAATGGGTCCTGTTGTTCAGCCTCACAATGCTATTGGATAGTAAATGTGTTTATAGGTCCCACATTCTGGCCTCTGAAGTTGCTAATGTCAATTTAATTTGGGCCTTACAGTGGAATCAGCAGCATGTCTATAAATTACCATAGTCCAAAACTGAAATGTACATTTCTCATCAAGCCAAGACGCAGTGACTCTCAATGCTAGAACCATTCACAGTGGGTATTTGCAAACCATTATATTCAACAATGCTGGCTCTAGTAAACAGCTTGGATTTAGTTTTACTTGCATTACGTACCAATTTAAGATTAATAAGCACTTCCTGAAGAGCATTAAAGGAAAGTTGCAAGCTCTCAATGGCCAGTTGTACAGTGTCAGCAATATAATACACACTAGTGTCATCAGCATACAGGAACCAACCATTCTGGGAAGAGACAATAGCATAGCTCAATGCGAGGTCTGCTGCTGCTGCTGGCTAATAATACTGTCAATACGTGGGGAGATCTTTGACAAGGCAACACGCATGTCATCCTCAAGGCTCAACTTTGCCCTATATTTTGTTTTCAGAGCTGCCATGGATGAAAAGCCAGCTTCACACAGATATGTGGGGCTGAATGGTATCAACACCTTAACTGCTGCATCATGAGATACTTGGTACTCAGCTCCACACTCAGATGAGATTTCAATGAGTTCTTCCAAGAGTTTGGATTTAGATGTGTCAGGAAGCTTTGTCTCAATGTTGTCTGTAAAGGGGTTCTTTATCCAGAGTAAATCTCTCTCCCATCCTTCCTCTCTGCCGGACTTGTCCAATAAACAAATGAAAAAGCTACCAAAACATAAAAAAAATTATGATTTTCAGTTTTTGAGAAATGGTCAAACGTATCCAAATGTGGTATTTTCATGGAAAACAGTGCAGCTGCAACAGATAGCACTTTAGTAATCATTTTCTTTAATCATATAAAAAATATATATATTTTTATAAATACGTTATACATTTTTTTTTTTTTTGAGAAATCTCAAGGCACCCCTGGCAGCTCTCTGAGGCACCCTAGTGTGCCTAGGCAGCCCTGTTGAGAACCGCTGCTGTAGACGACAAGGCAGGCAGTGAGGGAATACACGTGAGGGATGTGTGTGTCCATGAGGTCCCGGGATAGTCCAGGCTGTGATCCTACACACAGGAGAACAGGGGTTAGAACGACGCATGCAGGCTACAGAGCTCACAAAACACACTATAAATATATAGAGTATAGAGGTCCAGATAAGAGTCCTAATACCAAGACAGGTGAAACAACACTCGGACCAGCAGTGGCAGGGTGCAGGCCTCTTATCCTGGCTCAGTGATGATGAGATGAGTCTCAGGTGTGTAGACCGGCCCAGGTAGGCAAGTGGAAGTGGGAACATGGAGGGACCCATATATGGTAGCGGGGACCTGCTGATAGACAGGGGAGAGAAAGGCCCTGGCTGTGGCTGTAACAGTTTCTTCCTATCTAATGCAGATATGACATAATTTGTAATTAATGTAATAGCTGAAATGGTGCTGTGATTAGCTCTAAATCCAGATTGGTGCAGACTAAGTACTGAGTGACCTGAAAGAAAAGATTTAAGTTGATTGTTTATTAACGATTCCACGACTTAAGCTAAGCAGGGTCATTCCGAGATTGGGCGCTCTATCTCTATCAACTCCTTTATGTAAAGGAATCACATGCAGGGCCGCTTTTCAAACATCAGGACGTCTGCCGGTTGAGATGAAAAGATTACTAATGTGCTAATTGCTCAGTGATAATTTGGGCAAACGGTTTTAGAAATAATCCAATTGATCCTCTCCAGTTGAACTCCTGGTATCAATGGCTTGCAATGCTTCAAGTACATCATTAGGAGAGAAGGAATGGAAGATGACCTGAGAGGCATGGTTTACTGTATGGCACACACACACACAATCAGCATCAATAACAAGGGGCCCTGAGTCATTTCAAATGAATGTCCAGCATCTGCTAAATGTTTATTAAAGACTAGGCTAATTTAATTCTCAAACAGTCATCAGATATGTATATGTGTGTGGGCAGTGAATTAGTGGTTTTGTTTTTGTTTGAGTTTACTGCCTTCCAAAATGTTGCTGGGTTTGAGTTGGAGCTAGTAATTAGGTCTAAATAATCATTTGACTTGGCTTTTACTCGCAGCCGGTTTTTTTCTGATTTGATAAACCAATGCAAAGGATATCCAGAGTATCTGGAACGAGACCAGGCACTATTCCTTTCTTTAAGCGAAGCTGATAGCTCGGCTGAGAGCCAGGGTGTTGCTCTGTCTTTTACTCTGAGTTTCTTATTCTATATCTTTTTTTGGGGGGGGGGGGGGGGGGGGGGGGGGGGGCTTTCTGTATTTTTCACCCATCCCAATTTAGTCGTTATGCCAATTTAATTGAGGCTACCCCTAAGCTCCTTAAGATAGTCGGGTAAAGTATCATTTAACCAGTTGAGGTTAAAATCACCCATTACAATTAATTAAATCAAATTTTTATTTATTCGTACATGGAATTGTTACAGTCCAACAGTGTCTTCCGTACATATAGTTCACTTAATATAAATTCCATGGCCGAAAGGAACAGGAAGAAGAAAACTCTTATTGTACCTGCCCCTACACACATACAGTACACTGATAGACTGTTCATCATAGCGCAATGTTTACCAAACCAAACAAAATGTGCATACTTATTTTGCAGAAAGACACAAGTAAATTAACATAAATAAATACATGTTGTGTATCTATCAGTCAAATTGCACATTTACTGAGGTTCATTCAGCTCAGTATCGGCATGCAGAGAAATTAGGTTCCACTGTTACGTTAATGGAATCTAGATCTGCAGAGAGGTCTATAGACTCCTACTATAACCACAGAGGTCTATAGACTCCTACTATAACCAGAGGTCTATAGACTCCTACTATAACCAGAGGTCTATAGACTCCTACTATAACCAGAGGTCTATAGACTCCTACTATAACCAGAGGTCTATAGACTCCTACTATAACCACAGAGGTCTATAGACTCCTACTATAACCAGAGGTCTATAGACTCCTACTATAACCAGAGGTCTATAGACTCCTACTATAACCAGAGGTCTATAGACTCCTACTATAACCAGAGGTCTATAGACTCCTACTATAACCAGAGGTATATAGACTCCTACTATAACCAGAGGTCTATAGACTCCTACTATAACCAGAGGTCTATAGACTCCTACTATAACCAGAGGTCTATAGACTCCTACTATAACCAGAGAGGTCTATAGACTCCTACTATAACCACAGAGGTCTATAGACTCCTACTATAACCAGAGGTCTATAGACTCCTACTATAACCACAGAGGTCTATAGACTCCTACTATAACCACAGAGGTCTATAGACTCCTACTATAACCAGAGGTATATAGACTCCTACTATAACCAGAGATCTATAGACTCCTACTATAACCACAGAGGTCTATAGACTCCTACTATAACCACAGAGGTCTATAGACTCCTACTATAACCAGAGGTTTATAGACTCCTACTATAACCAGAGGTCTATAGACTCCTACTATAACCAGATGTCTATAGACTCCTACTATAACCACAGAGGTCTATAGACTCCTACTATAACCAGAGGTCTATAGACTCCTACTATAACCACAGGTCTATAGACTCCTACTATAACTACAGAGGTCTATAGACTCCTACTATAACCAGAGAGGTCTATAGACTCCTACTATAACCAGAGGTCTATAGACTCCTACTATAACCAGAGGTCTATAGACTCCTACTATAACCAGAGAGGTCTATAGACTCCTACTATAACCAGAGGTCTATAGACTCCTACTATAACCACAGAGGTCTATAGACTCCTACTATAACCAGAGGTCTATAGACTCCTACTATAACCAGAGGTCTATAGACTCCTACTATAACCAGAGGTCTATAGACTCCTACTATAACCAGAGGTCTATAGACTCCTACTATAACCAGAGAGGTCTATAGACTCCTACTATAACCACAGAGGTCTATAGACTCCTACTATAACCAGAGAGGTCTATAGACTCCTACTATAACCACAGGTCTATAGACTCCTACTATAACCTCAGAGGTCTATAGACTCCTACTATAACCACAGAGGTCTATAGACTCCTACTATAACCACAGAGGTCTATAGACTCCTACTATAACCACAGAGGTCTATAGACTCCTACTATAACCACAGAGGTATATAGACTCCTACTATAACCAGAGGTCTATAGACTCCTACTATAACCAGAGGTCTATAGACTCCTGATATAACCAGAGGTCTATAGACTCCTACTATAACCACAGAGGTCTATAGACTCCTACTATAACCACAGAGGTCTATAGACTCCTACTATAACCAGAGAGGTCTATAGACTCCTACTATAACCAGAGAGGTCTATAGACTCCTACTATAACCAGAGGTCTATAGACTCCTACTATAACCAGAGGTCTATAGACTCCTACTATAACCAGAGGTCTATAGACTCCTACTATAACCAGAGGTCTATAGACTCCTACTATAACCAAAGATCTATAGACTCCTACTATAACCAGAGGTCTATACACTCCTACTATAACCAGAGGTCTATGGACTCCTACTATAACCAGAGGTCTATAGACTCCTACTATAACCAGAGGTCTATAGACTCCTACTATAACCACAGAGGTCTATAGACTCCTACTATAACCACAGAGGTCTATAGACTCCTACTACAACCAGAGGTCTATAGACTCCTACTATAACCAGAGGTCTATAGACTCCTACTGTAACCACAGAGGTATATAGACTCCTACTATAACCAGAGGTCTATAGACTCCTACTATAACCAGAGGTCTATAGACTCCTACTATAACCAGAGGTCTATAGACTCCTACTTTAACCACAGAGGTCTATAGACTCCTACTATAACCACAGAGGTCTATAGACTCCTACTATAACCACAGAGGTCTATAGACTCCTACTATAACCAGAGGTCTATAGACTCCTACTATAACCAGAGAGGTCTATAGACTCCTACTATAACCACAGAGGTCTATAGACTCCTACTATAACCAGAGAGGTCTATAGACTCCTACTATAACCAGAGATCTATAGACTCCTACTATAACCAGAGGTTTATAGACTCCTACTATAACCAGAGATCTATAGACTCCTACTATAACCAGAGATCTATAGACTCCTACTATAACCAGAGGTCTATAGACTCCTACTATAACCAGAGGTCTATAGACTCCTACTATAACCACAGAGGTCTATAGACTCCTACTATAACCAGAGGTCTATAGACTCCTACTATAACCACAGAGGTCTATAGACTCCTACTATAACCAGAGGTCTATAGACTCCTACTATAACCAGAGAGGTCTATAGACTCCTACTATAACCAGAGGTCTATAGACTCCTACTATAACCACAGAGGTCTATAGACTCCTACTATAACCAGAGAGGTCTATAGACTCCTACTATAACCATAGGTCTATAGACTCCTACTATAACCAGAGATCTATAGACTCCTACTATAACCAGAGCTCTATAGACTCCTACTATAACCAGAGGTCTATAGACTCCTACTATAACCAGAGGTCTATAGACTCCTACTATAACCACAGAGGTCTATAGACTCCTACTATAACCACAGAGGTCTATAGACTCCTACTATAACCACAGAGGTCTATAGACTCCTACTATAACCACAGAGGTATATAGACTCCTACTATAACCAGAGGTCTATAGACTCCTACTATAACCAGAGGTCTATAGACTCCTGATATAACCAGAGGTCTATAGACTCCTACTATAACCACAGAGGTCTATAGACTCCTACTATAACCACAGAGGTCTATAGACTCCTACTATAACCAGAGAGGTCTATAGACTCCTACTATAACCTGAGAGGTCTATAGACTCCTACTATAACCAGAGGTCTATAGACTCCTACTATAACCAGAGGTCTATAGACTCCTACTATAACCAGAGGTCTATAGACTCCTACTATAACCAGAGGTCTATAGACTCCTACTATAACCAAAGATCTATAGACTCCTACTATAACCAGAGGTCTATAGACTCCTACTATAACCAGAGGTCTATAGACTCTTACTATAACCAGAGGTCTATAGACTCCTACTAAAACCAGAGGTCTATAGACTCCTACTATAACCACAGAGGTCTATAGACTCCTACTATAACCACAGAGGTCTATAGACTCCTACTACAACCAGAGGTCTATAGACTCCTACTATAACCAGAGGTCTATAGACTCCTACTGTAACCACAGAGGTATATAGACTCCTACTATAACCAGAGGTCTATAGACTCCTACTATAACCAGAGGTCTATAGACTCCTACTATAACCAGAGGTCTATAGACTCCTACTATAACCACAGAGGTCTATAGACTCCTACTACAACCACAGAGGTCTATAGACTCCTACTATAACCACAGAGGTCTATAGACTCCTACTATAACCAGAGGTCTATAGACTCCTACTATAACCAGAGAGGTCTATAGACTCCTACTATAACCACAGAGGTCTATAGACTCCTACTATAACCAGAGAGGTCTATAGACTCCTACTATAACCAGAGCTCTATAGACTCCTACTATAACCAGAGGTTTATAGACTCCTACTATAACCAGATATCTATAGACTCCTACTATAACCAGAGATCTATAGACTCCTACTATAACCAGAGGTCTATAGACTCCTACTATAACCAGAGGTCTATAGACTCCTACTATAACCACAGAGGTCTATAGACTCTTACTATAACCACAGAGGTCTATAGACTCCTACTATAACCAGAGGTCTATAGACTCCTACTATAACCACAGAGGTCTATAGACTCCTACTATAACCAGAGAGGTCTATAGACTCCTACTATAACCAGAGATCTATAGACTCCTACTATAACCAGAGGTCTATAGACTCCTACTATAACCAGATATCTATAGACTCCTACTATAACCAGAGATCTATAGACTCCTACTATAACCAGAGGTCTATAGACTCCTACTATAACCACAGAGGTCTATAGACTCCTACTATAACCAGAGGTCTATAGACTCCTACTATAACCACAGAGGTCTATAGACTCCTACTATAACCAGAGGTCTATAGACTCCTACTATAACCAGAGAGGTCTATAGACTCCTACTATAACCAGAGGTCTATAGACTCCTACTATAACCACAGAGGTCTATAGACTCCTACTATAACCAGAGAGGTCTATAGACTCCTACTATAACCATAGGTCTATAGACTCCTACTATAACCAGAGATCTATAGACTCCTACTATAACCAGAGATCTATAGACTCCTACTATAACCAGAGGTCTATAGACTCCTACTATAACCAGAGGTCTATAGACTCCTACTATAACCACAGAGGTCTATAGACTCCTACTATAACCAGAGGTCTATAGACTCCTACTACATTTACATTTACATTTAGTCATTTAGCTGACGCTTTTATCCAAAGCGACTTACAAGTTCTGTACGACAAGCCATCAGGAAGGGCACAACTCTATCAGCTGAGTAACAATGTTCATCAAAGTGTTGAGTGCTACAGTGTAGGTTAGTTTATTAGGACAAGTGCATGACAGTACGGTTAGTTAGGGTTATATATTGTTTTTTTTTTTATATATATATTTTTTTTAATTCAGATAATGGTTGAAGAAGTGCGTCTTTAGTCGATGGCGAAAGATTGGACGTGATTCGGCTGTCCTAACTGGGGTGGGTAGTTCATTCCACCATTGTGGGGCAAGGACTGAGAATAGGCGACTTCTCTTTGATGACCCTCCCGGAGCTTGGATAGGAGTAGGTCTGAGGCGGCCAGAAGATGCAGAGCGTAGGGGTCTTGAGGGTGTGTAGTTAGAGACCATTGACCGGAGGTAGGCGGGAGCGGTTCCCTTTGCCGCACGGTATGCTAGGTCGAGGGCCTTGAAGCGGATTCGTGCAGCAATGGGGAGCCAGTGCAGGTCCCTAAGAAGTGGGGTGACATGGGCCGACTTCGGTAGGTTTGAGATCAGGCGGGCCGCTGCGTTCTGAATGAGTTGAAGAGGCTTAGTGGCAGTGGCCGGGAGGCCAGCGAGCAGTGCATTGCAGTAGTCGAGGCGGGAGATGACTGTTGATTGGACGAGGAGTTGGGTGGCTTCTTTTGTCAGGAAGGGGCGGATCCTTCTGACGTTGCTCAGGAGGAATCGGCAGGTTCTGGTCGTCGCTGCGATGTGAGCAGAGAAGTTCAACTGGTCGTCGAGGACAACACCAAGGTTCTTGGCGGTCGGGGACGCAGTCACAGCTGCATTCTCGACTGTGATTGAAAGGTCGGTTAGGGGGGAGGATTTGGCCGGCAGGTGGAGCAATTCTGTTTTGCTTAGGTTCAGTTTGAGGTGGTTGGACGTCATCCAGGCGGAGATGTCGGACAGACAGGCCGAGATCCGCTCAGAGACGTGGATATCTGAGGGAGGGAAGGAGAGGAAGAGTTGAGTATCGTCGGCATAACAATGGTAGGAGAAGCCATGAGACGTGATAATGTTACCCAGTGATTTAGTGTAGAGGGAGAAGAGAAGGGGTCCTAAAACCGAGCCCTGGGGGACACCCGTCCGCAGGGGGTGGGTGGCCGACAGGGTCCCTCTCCATGACACTTGGTAGGAGCGGTCATTGAGGTATGATGACAGCCATGTCAGCGCAGAGCCAGCCACTCCCATTCCTGCGAGGGCCGCAAGGAGGATCTGGTGGTTGACTGTGTCGAAGGCTGCAGATAGATCTAGGAGAATCAGGACAGAGGAGAGGCCTATAGAGTAACCACAGAGGTCTATAGACTCCTACTATAACCACAGAGGTCAATAGACTCCTACTATAACCAGAGGTCTATAGACTCCTACTATAACCAGAGGTCTATAGACTCCTACTATAACCACAGAGGTCTATAGACTCCTACTATAACCAGAGGTCTATAGACTCCTACTATAACCAGAGAAGTCTATAGACTCCTACTATAACCACAGAGGTCTATAGACTCCTACTATAACCAGAGAGGTCTATAGACTCCTACTATAACCAGAGAGGTCTATAGACTCCTACTATAACCAGAGATCTATAGACTCCTACTATAACCAGAGGTCTATAGACTCCTACTATAACCAGAGATCTATAGACTCCTACTATAACCAGATATCTATAGACTCCTACTATAACAAGAGGTCTATAGACACCTACTATAACCAGAGGTCTATAGACTCCTACTATAACCAGAGGTCTATAGACTCCTACTATAACCACAGAGGTCTATAGACTCCTACTATAACCACAGAGGTCTATAGACTCCTACTATAACCAGAGGTCTATAGACTCCTACTATAACCACAGAGGTCTATAGACTCCTACTATAACCACAGAGGTCTATAGACTCCTACTATAACCAGAGAGGTCTATAGACTCCTACTATAACCAGAGATCTATAGACTCCTACTATAACCAGAGGTCTATAGACTCCTACTATAACCAGAGATCTATAGACTCCTACTATAACCAGAGATCTATAGACTCCTACTATAACCAGAGGTCTATAGACTCTTACTATAACCACAGAGGTCTATAGACTCCTACTATAACCAGAGGTCTATAGACTCCTACTATAACCACAGAGGTCTATAGACTCCTACTATAACCAGAGGTCTATAGACTCCTACTATAACCAGAGAGGTCTATAGACTCCTACTATAACCAGAGGTCTATAGACTCCTACTATAACCACAGAGGTCTATAAACTCCTACTATAACCAGATAGGTCTATAGACTCCTACTATAACCATAGGTCTATAGACTCCTACTATAACCAGATATCTATAGACTCCTACTATAACCAGAGCTCTATAGACTCCTACTATAACCAGAGGTCTATAGACTCCTACTATAACCAGAGGTCTATAGACTCCTACTATAACCACAGAGGTCTATAGACTCCTACTATAACCAGAGGTCTATAGACTCCTACTATAACCACAGAGGTCTATAGACTCCTACTATAACCACAGAGGTCTATAGACTCCTACTATAACCACAGAGGTCTATAGACTCCTACTATAACCAGAGGTCTATAGACTCCTACTATAACCACAGAGGTCTATAGACTCCTACTATAACCAGAGGTCTATAGACTCCTACTATAACCACAGGTCTATAGACTCCTACTATAACCAGAGGTCTATAGACTCCTACTATAACCAGAGAGGTCTATATACTCCTACTATAACCAGAGGTCTATAGACTCCTACTATAACCAGAGGTCTATAGACTCCTACTATAACCAGAGGTCTATAGACTCCTACTATAACCAGAGAGGTCTATAGACTCCTACTATAACCAGAGAGGTCTATAGACTCCTACTATAACCACAGAGGTCTATAGACTCCTACTATAACCAGAGGTCTATAGACTCCTACTATAACCAGAGGTCTATAGACTCCTACTATAACCAGAGGTCTATAGACTCCTACTATAACCACAGAGGTCTATAGACTCCTACTATAACCAGAGAGGTCTATAGACTACTACTATAACCTGAGAGGTCTATAGACTCCTACTATAACCAGAGGTCTATAGACTCCTACTATAACCAGAGAGGTCTATATACTCCTACTATAACCACAGAGGTCTATAGACTCCTACTATAACCAGAGAGGTCTATAGACTCCTACTATAACCAGAGAGGTCTATAGACTCCTACTATAACCAGAGATCTATAGACTCCTACTATAACCAGAGGTCTATAGACTCCTACTATAACCAGAGATCTATAGACTCCTACTATAACCAGAGATCTATAGACTCCTACTATAACCAGAGGTCTATAGACTCCTACTATAACCAGAGGTCTATAGACTCCTACTATAACCACAGAGGTCTATAGACTCCTACTATAACCACAGAGGTCTATAGACTCCTACTATAACCAGAGGTCTATAGACTCCTACTATAACCACAGAGGTCTATAGACTCCTACTATAACCACAGAGGTCTATAGACTCCTACTATAACCAGAGGGGTCTATAGACTCCTACTATAACCAGAGATCTATAGACTCCTACTATAACTAGAGGTCTATAGACTCCTACTATAACCAGAGATCTATAGACTCCTACTATAACCAGAGATCTATAGACTCCTACTATAACCAGAGGTCTATAGACTCCTACTATAACCACAGAGGTCTATAGACTCCTACTATAACCAGAGGTCTATAGACTCCTACTATAACCACAGAGGTCTATAGACTCCTACTATAACCAGAGGTCTATAGACTCCTACTATAACCAGAGAGGTCTATAGACTCCTACTATAACCAGAGGTCTATAGACTCCTACTATAACCACAGAGGTCTATAGACTCCTACTATAACCAGAGAGGTCTATAGACTCCTACTATAACCATAGGTCTATAGACTTCTACTATAACCAGAGATCTATAGACTCCTACTATAACCAGAGATCTATAGACTCCTACTATAACCAGAGGTCTATAGACTCCTACTATAACCAGAGGTCTATAGACTCCTACTATAACCACAGAGGTCTATAGACTCCTACTATAACCAGAGGTCTATAGACTCCTACTATAACCACAGAGGTCTATAGACTCCTACTATAACCACAGAGGTCTATAGACTCCTACTATAACCACAGAGGTCTATAGACTCCTACTATAACCAGAGGTCTATAGACTCCTACTATAACCACAGATGTCTATAGACTCCTACTATAACCAGAGGTCTATAGACTCCTACTGTAACCACAGAGGTCTATAGACTCCTACTATAACCAGAGGTCTATAGACTCCTACTATAACCAGAGGTCTATAGACTCCTACTATAACCAGAGGTCTATAGACTCCTACTATAACCAGAGGTCTATAGACTCCTACTATAACCAGATAAGTCTATAGACTCCTACTATAACCACAGAAGTCTATAGACTCCTACTATAACCACAGAGGTCTATAGACTCCTACTATAACCAGAGGTCTATAGACTCCTACTATAACCACAGAGGTCTATAGACTCCTACTATAACCAGAGGTCTATAGACTCCTACTGTAACCACAGAGGTCTATAGACTCCTACTATAACCAGAGGTCTATAGACTCCTACTATAACCAGAGGTCTATAGACTCCTACTATAACCAGAGGTCTATAGACTCCTACTATAACCACAGAGGTCTATAGACTCCTACTATAACCAGAGGTCTATAGACTCCTACTATAACCACAGAGGTCTATAGACTCCTACTATAACCAGAGGTCTATAGACTCCTACTATAACCACAGAGGTCTATAGACTCCTACTATAACCACAGAGGTCTATAGACTCCTACTATAACCAGAGAGGTCTATAGACTCCTACTATAACCAGAGATCTATAGACTCCTACTATAACCAGAGGTCTATAGACTCCTACTATAACCAGAGATCTATAGACTCCTACTATAACCAGAGATATATAGACTCCTACTATAACCAGAGGTCTATAGACTCTTACTATAACCACAGAGGTCTATAGACTCCTACTATAACCAGAGGTCTATAGACTCCTACTATAACCACAGAGGTCTATAGACTCCTACTATAACCAGAGGTCTATAGACTCCTACTATAACCAGAGAGGTCTATAGACTCCTACTATAACCAGAGGTCTATAGACTCCTACTATAACCACAGAGGTCTATAGACTCCTACTATAACCAGAGAGGTCTATAGACTCCTACTATAACCATAGGTCTATAGACTCCTACTATAACCAGAGATCTATAGACTCCTACTATAACCAGAGCTCTATAGACTCCTACTATAACCAGAGGTCTATAGACTCCTACTATAACCAGAGGTCTATAGACTCCTACTATAACCACAGAGGTCTATAGACTCCTACTATAACCAGAGGTCTATAGACTCCTACTATAACCACAGAGGTCTATAGACTCCTACTATAACCACAGAGGTCTATAGACTCCTACTATAACCACAGAGGTCTATAGACTCCTACTATAACCAGAGGTCTATAGACTCCTACTATAACCACAGAGGTCTATAGACTCCTACTATAACCAGAGGTCTATAGACTCCTACTATAACCACAGAGGTCTATAGACTCCTACTATAACCACAGAGGTCTATAGACTCCTACTATAACCACAGAGGTCTATAGACTCCTACTATAACCAGAGGTCTATAGACTCCTACTATAACCACAGAGGTCTATAGACTCCTACTATAACCACAGAGGTCTATAGACTCCTACTATAACCAGAGGTCTATAGACTCCTACTATAACCAGAGGTCTATAGACTCCTACTATAACCAGAGGTCTATAGACTCCTACTATAACCAGAGGTCTATAGACTCCTACTATAACCAGAGAGGTCTATAGACTCCTACTATAACCACAGAGGTCTATAGACTCCTACTATAACCAGAGGTCTATAGACTCCTACTATAACCAGAGGTCTATAGACTCCTACTATAACCAGAGGTCTATAGACTCCTACTATAACCAGAGGTCTATAGACTCCTACTATAACCACAGAGGTCTATAGACTCCTACTATAACCAGAGAGGTCTATAGACTCCTACTATAACCACAGAGGTCTATAGACTCCTACTATAACCAGAGGTCTATAGACTCCTACTATAACCACAGAGGTCTATAGACTCCTACTATAACCACAGAGGTCTATAGACTCCTACTATAACCAGAGGTCTATAGACTCCTACTATAACCACAGAGGTCTATAGACTCCTACTATAACCAGAGGTCTATAGACTCCTACTATAACCAGAGGTCTATAGACTCCTACTATAACCAGAGATCTATAGACTCCTACTATAACCAGATATCTATAGACTCCTACTATAACCAGAGGTCTATAGACTCCTACTATAACCAGAGGTCTATAGACTCCTACTATAACCAGAGGTCTATAGACTCCTACTATAACCACAGAGGTCTATAGACTCCTACTATAACCACAGAGGTCTATAGACTCCTACTATAACCAGAGGTCTATAGACTCCTACTATAACCACAGAGGTCTATAGACTCCTACTATAACCACAGAGGTCTATAGACTCCTACTATAACCAGAGAGGTCTATAGACTCCTACTATAACCAGAGATCTATAGACTCCTACTATAACCAGAGGTCTATAGACTCCTACTATAACCAGAGATCTATAGACTCCTACTATAACCAGAGATCTATAGACTCCTACTATAACCAGAGGTCTATAGACTCCTACTATAACCACAGAGGTCTATAGACTCCTACTATAACCAGAGGTCTATAGACTCCTACTATAACCACAGAGGTCTATAGACTCCTACTATAACCAGAGGTCTATAGACTCCTACTATAACCAGAGAGGTCTATAGACTCCTACTATAACCAGAGGTCTATAGACTCCTACTATAACCACAGAGGTCTATAGACTCCTACTATAACCAGAGAGGTATATAGACTCCTACTATAACCAGAGATCTATAGACTCCTACTATAACCATATGTCTATAGACTCCTACTATAACCAGAGATCTATAGACTCCTACTATAACCAGAGATCTATAGACTCCTACTATAACCAGAGGTCTATAGACTCCTACTATAACCAGAGGTCTATAGACTCCTACTATAACCACAGAGGTCTATAGACTCCTACTATAACCAGAGGTTTATAGACTCCTACTATAACCACAGAGGTCTATAGACTCCTACTATAACCACAGAGGTCTATAGACTCCTACTATAACCACAGAGGTCTATAGACTCCTACTATAACCAGAGGTCTATAGACTCCTACTATAACCACAGAGGTCTATAGACTCCTACTATAACCAGAGGTCTATAGACTCCTACTGTAACCACAGAGGTCTATAGACTCCTACTATAACCAGAGGTCTATAGACTCCTACTATAACCAGAGGTCTATAGACTCCTACTATAACCAGAGGTCTATAGACTCCTACTATAACCACAGAGGTCTATAGACTCCTACTATAACCAGAGGTCTATAGACTCCTACTATAACCAGAGAAGTCTATAGACTCCTACTATAACCACAGAGGTCTATAGACTCCTACTATAACCAGAGAGGTCTATAGACTCCTACTATAACCAGAGAGGTCTATAGACTCCTACTATAACCAGAGATCTATAGACTCCTACTATAACCAGAGGTCTATAGACTCCTACTATAACCAGAGATCTATAGACTCCTACTATAACCAGAGATCTATAGACTCCTACTATAACAAGAGGTCTATAGACTCCTACTATAACCAGAGGTCTATAGACTCCTACTATAACCAGAGGTCTATAGACTCCTACTATAACCACAGAGGTCTATAGACTCCTACTATAACCAGAGGTCTATAGACTCCTACTATAACCACAGAGGTCTATTGACTCCTACTATAACCACAGAGGTCTATTGACTCCTACTATAACCACAGAGGTCTATATACTCCTACTATAACCAGAGATCTATAGACTCCTACTATAACCAGAGATCTATAGACTCCTACTATAACCAGAGGTCTATAGACTCCTACTATAACCAGAGGTCTATAGACTCCTACTATAACCAGAGATCTATAGACTCCTACTATAACCAGAGATCTATAGACTCCTACTATAACCAGAGGTCTATAGACTCTTACTATAACCACAGAGGTCTATAGACTCCTACTATAACCAGAGGTCTATAGACTCCTACTATAACCACAGAGGTCTATAGACTCCTACTATAACCAGAGGTCTATAGACTCCTACTATAACCAGAGAGGTCTATAGACTCCTACTATAACCAGAGGTCTATAGACTCCTACTATAACCACAGAGGTCTATAGACTCCTACTATAACCAGAGAGGTCTATAGACTCCTACTATAACCAGAGATCTATAGACTCCTACTATAACCAGAGCTCTATAGACTCCTACTATAACCAGAGGTCTATAGACTCCTACTATAACCAGAGGTCTATAGACTCCTACTATAACCACAGAGGTCTATAGACTCCTACTATAACCACAGATGTCTATAGACTCCTACTATAACCACAGAGGTCTATAGACTCCTACTATAACCAGAGGTCTATAGACTCCTACTATAACCACAAAGGTCTATAGACTCCTACTATAACCAGAGGTATATAGACTCCTACTATAACCACAGGTCTATAGACTCCTACTATAACCAGAGGTCTATATACTCCTACTATAACCAGAGAGGTCTATATACTCCTACTATAACCAGAGGTCTATAGACTCCTACTATAACCAGAGGTCTATAGACTCCTACTATAACCAGAGGTCTATAGACTCCTACTATAACCAGAGAGGTCTATAGACTCCTACTATAAACACAGAGGTCTATAGACTCCTACTATAACCACAGAGGTCTATAGACTCCTACTATAACCAGAGGTCTATAGACTCCTACTATAACCAGAGGTCTATAGACTCCTACTATAACCAGAGGTCTATAGACTCCTACTATAACCACATAGGTCTATAGACTCCTACTATAACCAGAGGTCTATAGACTCCTACTATAACCAGAGGTCTATAGACTCCTACTATAACCAGAGGTCTATAGACTCCTACTATAACCACAGAGGTCTATAGACTCCTACTATAACCAGAGGTCTATAGACTCCTACTATAACCACATATGTCTATAGACTCCTACTATAACCAGAGGTCTATAGACTCCTACTGTAACCACATAGGTCTATAGACTCCTACTGTAACCACAGAGGTCTATAGACTCCTACTGTAACCACAGAGGTCTATAGACTCCTACTGTAACCACAGAGGTAGACCCCAACTGAACACTCAGAGCAAGATGTTGAAAACATCTTGGCCTAGCGACAGAATCTAGTACATTCACAGGAAAAAACAGATCTTACATAAATGACCCTTCTCCCCTCCCACCTCTGAACACTCTAAGTTGTAGCCCATTAAAGTCTCCATGAAACGGCTAGCAGAATGCTATTTGATTCCACATATTTATGTCTTTCTTGTAACAGGAAGCAAGGGAGGGAATTGTCGTGGATATTGATTGGCGGTGGGGCTAATCGAAAGGACTGGACACGGACAAGTTAAACTAACCTAAAGTTAGTTGTTCACCAACAATCTACAGACACCAACAAACACAGAACCGGACCGTTATATTAAATTAATTGATTGCTGTTTAACTTGTCCGTGTCCAGTCCTTTCGATTAGCCCCACCGTTCATTGTAAACAATGATGCATGTAATTATATTAACGTTACTGTGTGTTGTTGTAGCTATGTTAATATAATAGGATAACCACCGGTCATGACAAACCAATTACATAATCCAACATATGTGTAAAGAAACAACATATTCCAGTTAACGCTATATTTTTTTTATGATTCGTTACGGTGAAATCAATACTTCCATTTGTATAAATTAGGTTAACTGGAGTTTAGTATTCCTGCCTGGCTGAGGGGCTTATCGCGGCTCATGCGCATGCGCGCGCTCGGCCAATCAGAGCAACGCGGAAGGGAAGGTTGCTTGCCGAAAGGATACAAGCGTCCGGGTTCTATTGTGCTTCTAACGTCCTTGTCCTCCTTTTGCTCACAGTTCCTGCCTGGCTCCACTCCCTGCTCCCCCATCTTGGATTCCCGTGAATGACCTCTACCTGCCTGACCATTCTCTCCGTGAACATCCCTGGACTGTATGACTACCCTGTACCCGCTCACTCCCTGGACAGTCTGAGTATCCGCTCCTGGCTACGACCCCCCCACTCATTGGAGTACCCTGTACCCGCTCACTCCCTGGACAGTCTGAGTATCCGCTCCTGGCTACGACCCCCCCACTCATTGGAGTACCCTGTACCCGCTCACTCCCTGGACTGTCTAGCGAGTGGATTCTGTTACTCTTCTTTTCTCATTAAATACACCCGACATTTGGGTTATACTCTGATTCCACATCGTCTCTGCTTGTTTGTGTCTGCACCTGTGTTCTGGATTAGTGAAACTGTTACACATCTATTTAGATTTCATGGAGCCCTTAAAGCTAATATTAATTCCAGGACATCAAGATCATTTAATATTAGGGATGTTCGATATTATCGGCCTACCGATATTATCGGCCGATATTGCCATTAAAATGTAATATCTGAAATTATCGATATCGATAACCTTTATTTACCCAGGCAAGCAAGTAACAACAAATTCTTAATTTATTTATTGTCAAAAGTATGCATAATGTTGTGTTCATTCCATGACAAGAGATATGTAATGTTAATTACCTGAAATTATTCTGTTTTTTTGGGGGGGAAACTGGAAACCCTGCATATATCGGTATCGGTTGATATCGGTATCGGAAATTAAGAGTTGGACAGTATCGGTATATCGGATATCGGTAAAAAAGCCAATATCGAACATCCCTACTTAATATGCATGATACGGCTGTAATTAATCGCAATCGATGCAAATAGAATACATAGCAAAATGCATCTATCAGGGCTCTGGTCATGGGGGGGAAGTAATCATAAGTACTTAACGGTTATAGGAGTCTCCAATAATGTCACAGGGAGATCCATTTTGCCAACACATTCTCCGATGTAACAATATCTTTGTCAACAGTAGGGCTCCATCGCATTGTCTCGGATATCAACACTCCTAGCATAATTAGCAAAGACAGTGTAGCTTGGCCTGCATACAATACTTCAAACTTGTTGCTTTGTTGGACAAAAACCATTCACCACCGCTATGTACGGCACGATCCAAAAGCCTGTTCAGAGACTTTGGTAATAATCGAATGTGCCATTCGGGGGATGTTTGATCACCCGTTCATGTCCCGGTCAGCCATGCGGCGGAGGTAAACACACTGCCCCCCTCGGCCTACTCTCTAAACTATGTGAGGTGGTCAACGGGGGTCATGTGATTAATTGCGTTTACATTTCTTTTTGACATGTGAATGTTGACAACCCTAACTCTATCAGCGTAGCTCTCTTTCTCTTTCTCTCTCTCTCTCCCTCTCTCTCGCTTTCCCTCTCCCTCTCTCTCTCTCTCCCTCTCTCTCCCTCTCTCTCTCTCCCTCTCTCTTGCTTTCCCTCTCCCTCTCTCTCCCTCTCTCTCTCTCCCTCACTCTCTCTCCCTCTCTCTCTCTCTCTCTCTCTCTCTCTCTCTCTCTCTCTCTCTCTCCCTCTCTCCCTCTCTCTCTCTCTCTCTCTCTCTCGCTCTCTCTCTCTCTCTCTCTCCCCCCCTGTCTCCCTCTCTTTCTCTCTGAGCTGATCGGCGAGGAGCAGAATAGAACAGAAGAGAGAGAGAGAAACAGCGGACCAACTGATCTCCAGCAGAACAGAACACTTTAATGCGTTTTTAAACAGTTGCCAAAGTCGTTCAGCAGGAATGTGTGTTCGGGGCCAGTACATCAAACGCGTGGAGAATCTGCTAGAGATCTCTCCTCCTCCCCCCCTCACCTCCTC
>NW_028173803.1:32500-60000 GCF_963971535.1 Notolepis coatsorum | reverse complement strand
ATTATCCAGAGGCTTATATCTGGATACTCTGACTCATCGCCGGCGCGCACCCTCTCTGAGTCACACTGTAGAAGCCCACAGCGGGACTCCGTGTCTTACCCGCGGACCTCGAACCAGAGGTGGGCCCTCTGACACACAATCGGACTCACGTCGGCACTCGCTCACGCTGGACCTCAGCTGTGAGATCCGATTATTCTCCACAGAGCTGTTCCTATCATGGCACGGGTCGTGGACTTTTGGCTAATGATTTACACGACGTCCGTGACCTCGGCGGGCAGAGAAGCTCAAAACTAATCATTCTGCTGCTGTACGTTCTCATTAGTTTTTAGTGCTGATTCTATCTTTGAACTCAATTCGGGAGATGAGCTGCGAGACCCCCCCCCCCCCCCCGCTACTCAGGTAAATGGTAAACGGCCACATTTATATAGTGCTTTTATCCAAAGCTATTTACAATCCTCACATTCACCCATTCACTCACGCACTGACGGCGGAGGCGACCATGCACGGTTCCAACCTGTTCACCGGGAACAGTTAGGGGTTAAGTGTCTTGCTCAAGGACACTTCGACACACTGCTCGGGAGGAGCGGGAATCGAACCGGGAACCTCCCCGGATTACCAGACGACTGCTCTACCTCCCGTGCCACTGTCGCCCCCTCGGTATAGCTTGAGGTGCGGAGCGCGTGCATACGGTGAATGAAGCATAGCTTTGAGCCCAGGCCTCTTGGACATAGAGGCCATCATTGTGCCAACGATCTAAGCCAAACCATACAACCGAACCATACCACTTCACCATGAGCCAAACCATACCACTTTTCTACGAAGAACTGAGCCACAGAGAGAGAGCGAAAAAAAAGAATAAATACTATTAAGATACAGTATATATTATAAAAATCTAAGCCAAACCATATGACTTCTCCATGAGGAACTGGGCCACAGAAGAAAAGAAACACTATTAAAATATGGTATATATTATAAAGAACTAACGTAAGCTGTGCATTGAATCGAAGCCAAATGAAACAATTACGGTCCAAAATTCCTGAACAAGGGTATAGTGTGAGAGAGCGATCGACCCTTACGGGAAACTTTTAGGTTAGTAAAGTAATTGCTGTTAAATTAATGTCCGGGAGAATAAAGTTAATTCCTGCACAAACGTATATCACCTCTGCGTTGATTCATAAAAATAAATAAAAATGGAAAAAGGATTTGCTGATGTGTCTTGAGACATCTTATCCTAGTGTAGTGTATTATACTCTACTACATCCTGCACAATTGTACAGCCCTGTCCTATATTCTATTCTATTGTACTTTTAATTGAGTTCATACATTCCATTTTATTTTATTCTACCTTAGTTGTCTGTTAATGTTGCACCAAACAACCAAATCAAATTCCTTGTATGTGCAAACTTACTTGGCAATAAAGACCTTTCTGATTCTGAAAGGTCTTTGGGACTGAAATGTTGACACACTTTTTTTTAATAAATCAATGCAGAGGTGATAAGTGGAATTAACTTTTTTCTTTGGAATTGGGTCTTCAGATCTCAAGTTTCAAGTTCAAGTTTCAAGAGATCCTCGGGGGAAGTGATTCCCTGCACCGCAAAAAAGACACAGCAAGTGGTGTGTTGCTTTCTCCTCAAGTTCAATGAATGTTACTTGTTATTACGCAATCACACAACGTCACCGTTATGTTTGCATACCGTACATAACCCACCACCAGTCCCTCTCTATCGGTTTTAGTAGCCTAGTCGAGAGCAGAAAACAAAGTAAATGAAATCAAACATAGTGAGAACCGCTGGTCTTGATGCAGTTTGAAGCCTGGTCAGCTTACACAGTAGACACAGTAAACACATGGAGTGACGTGGAGATAAACCAAATCTGCGTGATGATAAGAAAAAAACTTCAATAACATTTCTGGCTTCCTATCAGAGGAAACAGGGCCTCACAATCTACAGCAAACTATGTGGAACTAATTGATTGTGGGTAGAATTTTCTCTCTCTCTCTCGCCCCCTCTCTCTCTCTCCCCCTCTTTCTACCTTTCTCTCTCCCCCTCTATCTCCATGTCTCTCTCCATGTCTCTCTCCTTCTCTCTCCATCTCTCTCTCCCTCTTTCTCCATTTCTCTCTCCCCCTCTCTCTCCCTGTCTCTCTCCTTCTCTCTCCATCTCTCTCACTCTCTCTCTCTCCTTCTCTCTCTCTCTCTCTCTCTCTCTCTCTCTCTCTCTCTCTCTCTCTCTCTCTCTCTCTATCTCTCTCTCTCTCTCTCTCTCTCTCTCTCTGTCTCTCTGTCTCTGTCACATACACACACACACACACACACGCACGCACGCACACACACACACACACACACACACACACACACACACACACACACACACACACACACACACACACACACACACACACACACACACACACACACACACGCACATGCACACGCATAGATTGTTACAAAGTAGACAGATCTGTTCCAGAGTGAGTCAGTGTAGTGGGACTTGAGCCAGTACAAGTCTCACCACAAAGAAACATCTCTTCTTCCCACAGAGAGAGAGAGAGAGAGAGAGAGAGAGAGAGAGAGAGAGAGAGAGAGAGAGAGAGAGAGAGAGAGAGAGAGAGATAAAAGAGTCAGTGAGAGAGAAAGTTGTTAGAGGGAGAGAGATGGAGGGGAGAGAGAGAGAGAGAGAGAGAGAGAGAGAGAGAGAGAGAGAGAGAGAGAGAGAGAGAAAGAAAGAGAGAAAGCATATAAAACAATTTACAGTGACAATATAATGTAGATATTATATGTACCACTTGGGTATTAGGGGGGCTGTAGAGTTCAGGCCCTTGACATGTGGCGCAGAACCCGTGAAGATAACCACACTCTTGGCCGCTTTCACGTCTCAAATACTTCAGTGAGCCGCTGAGAATCACCTGTGTTCTAAAACGGTCAGAAACCATTACGACAATAAAAAAACGAAAGCATAAACGGCGCGGCAACAAATCAACTTTATTACGGGAGGGGCACACACACACGCGCGTGCATACACACACACACACTCGTGGGCTTGCAGTGGACGGAGGCGAGCCGTGTTCATTAGATGTTGATTACACGTTCTCCTCTTTTAACGGCTCGCAGCGCTGTTTTACAACAAGCCGAGCCGCGACCCAAAGATGGCGGGTGCCGCAACGAGCTTGGAGCCGTGGCAAGAATGCGTTCCTACTGTATCCAGTTACCAGCAGCGCTGCTCCCGCTTCTCGAGCCCCTTTCGGGACTGTGATGCACCAAGTGAATACACCCGTCCCTTATACCTTCATAGAAAAATCCCATAATTACAAGTATCACAGATACATTTCAAAGGTACTCCTAGATCTCCTAGATTCTCCTAGATCTATCTGCTCCTAGATCTCCTAGATCTATCTGCAGCCTTCGACACAGTCAACCATCAGATCCTCCTCGCGGCCCTCGCAGGAATGGGAGTGGCTGGCTCTGCGCTGACATGGCTGACATCATACCTCAATGACCGCTCCGACCAAGTGTCATGGAGAGGGACCATGTTGGCCACCCGCCCCCTGCGGACGGGTGTCCCCCAGGGCTCGGTCCTACGACCCCTTCTCTTCTCCCTCTACACTAAATCACTGGGTAATATTATCACGTCTCATGGCTTCTCGTATCATTGTTATGCCGACGATACTCAACTCTTCCTCTCCTTCCCTCCCTCAGATATCCACGTCTCTGAACGGTTCTCGGCCTGTCTGTCCGACATCTCCGCCTGGATGACAACCAACCACCTCAAACTGAACCTAAGCCAAACAGAATTGCTCCACCTACCGGCCAAATCCTCCCCCCTGACGACCTTTCCATCACAGTCGAGAATGCAGCTGTGACCGCGTCCCCGACCGCCAAGAACCTTGGTGTTGTCCTCGACTACCAGTTGAACTTCTCCGCTCACATTGCAGCGACAACCAGAACCTGCAGATTCCTCCTGAGCAACGTCAGAAGGATCCGCCCCTTCCTGACAAAAGAAGCCACCCAACTCCTCGTCCAATCAACAGTCATCTCCCGCCTCGACTACTGCAACACACTGCTTGCTGGCCTCCTGGCCACTGCCACCAAGCCTCTTCAACTCATTCAGAACGCAGTGGCCCGCCTGATCTCAAACCTATCGAAGTCGGCCCATGTCACCCCACTTCTTAGGGACCTGCACTGGCTCCCCATTGCTGCACGAATCCGCTTCAAGGCCCTCGACTTGGCATACCGTGCAGCAAAGGGAACCGCTCCCCCCTACCTCCGGTCAATGGTCTCTAACTACACACCCTCAAAACCCCTACGCTCTGCATCTTCTGGCCGTCTCAGATCCACTCCTATCCGAGCTCCGGGGAGCAGGGCCGCCTGGGAGAAATGCGAGGCCCTGTGCGACATTTAAACGCGAGCCCCCCCCCCTAAAATGTAAAACAATTTTTTTTTTTTTTTTTTTTATACAGTCAACATATTCTTAAATAATAGCGCTGCCCGAGGCTGGGCATGATACAGTCAACATATAGCAAGAGAGAGAACGAGAGAGAGCTCCCGTTCTACAGTCAATATACAGTGTTATCGCTGCACAGACCCGGCAATGCCCCTGACCCTCCACCAGAGCAAGGCCAGAGAGAGAGAGAGAGAGAGAGAGAGAGAGAGAGAGAGAGAGAGAGAGAGAGAGAGAGAGAGAGAGACACATTGGAAAGAAACAACCCAAAACCAGAGCAAATTGAAATGCTATGTGGCCCTAAACAGAGAGTACACAGTGGCAGAATACCTGAGCACTGTGACTGAAGATCCTTGACTAGGTACAGACTCAGCGAGCACAGCCTAGCCATCGAGAAAGGCTGCCATAGGCAGACCTGGCTCCCAAAGCGAAGACAGACCCACTGCACACAAGATGAGGTGGAAACCGAGCTCCACTTCTTAACAACCTGCCCACTATACCAAGACATACTTCCCACAAATTGCAAACACCCAAAGAGACTTTGAAAACATCGACAATAACTCAAAACTCCCATACCTACTGAGAGAAATACAAGAATGTGAAATAAAGCCCATTTGAATTGAAGAGAGAGAGATAGATAGAGCATGTCTGTGTGTGTTAGAAAGAGAGAGATAGAGAGAGAGCATGTCTGTTTGTGTGTGTGTGTTAGAGAGAGAGCATGTATATGTGTGTTAGAAAGAGAGAGAAATATATAGAGAGAGAGCATGTCATTTTGTGTGTTAGAGAGAGATATAGAGCATGTCTGTGTGTGTTAGAAAGAGAGAGAGAGAGAGAGAGAGAGCATGTAGAGCTGCCGCGATTACCGCATTGATTACCGCATTACCGCGGTATCGCTGTTACATCACGGCCACCGCAGAGTAGGCTGAATACCGCGTCACCGCTGTTTTTTATAATAATAATAATAAATTACCCTCCTCTCATTGGGCTTGCGGCTCTGCAGATATACCCTACTTCTCTATCGAGGTTCCAAGCGACCCTATTGGGTACCAGAAAAGTCACGTGAAACATTGCAGACCACTGATTGGTCAGAAGAGAGACGCGTCACACGTTTTTTACGTCCTGAATGTCAGCTCACCTAAACACGGCTAATAACGTTAGCTTTAACTCTCCGCCGGAGTGGACTACCATCGCTCTTCAGGAGTACTAAACGAGACATAATGATTTTACTGTCTGCAACGAATGTTATAATAAAAGCCCTTCGTTCTATACACTTGTCTGATTGAAAACTTTATTAACAGACCGCAGAATGGGACAACTCAGCACGCTCTGAGCAAAGAAAGGAACTGAGATATGAATAGAGTATTGCTTGCCTTGCTATCGTCCGGTAAATACGCTCAGTGATGTTATTGAACGTATAACTATATAATGTTAATGCCACAAAACGAATGCCTTTATTATAAAGTAGTAACTTTATAGTAATAATAATAAGAAAGGGTCGGGGGGGGTAACCAGCCCTGTCCGCGACACCGAGTGAACTGCGCACGACCAGAGGGTAAACTTCGAATCCGTGTTTCACTTTCAATAACTAATGCGTGCTTGCCGAATCCCAAACAATATTCATGCTGCAAAGTCATCCTCTAAAGATAGACATTTAGACTAGAGGCAGGCTATATGCTATAAAGAGTAGACTACTACTAAAAAAAAATGCATTCAAACTTTTTTTTTTAAATTTTTTGTGTGCGTGCGGTAATACCGCAGCGGTAGGAAATATTTAGCAAATTTGTGCGGTAAGGAAAACAGCAATACCGCGGCAGCTCTAAGAGCATGTGTGTTTGTGTGTTAGAGAGAGAGCATGTCTGTGTGTGTGTGTGTGTTAGAGAGCATGTATGAGAGAGATAAGCAAAGATGAGCCCCTAAAGGATATTCAACTTTTAATGGAAGAACAAAACAGAAGGAAAAGATAACTTCACAAAGGCAACATGAATATACATAGATCCAAAAGGACAAAGATCAACACTTAAATCCAAAGAGAAGAGGGTCTATACCAGAGAAAACAAAGTAGCAAGGAGCCAATGGCCAACATCAGCTAAATAGGCTAACTGCAAATAGAGTAGCCAGGTACTGACACCAGGCCACACACCGTTAGCTACTACAACAGCTAGCCGGCCCGTTTGGCTCCCGAGAGAGAGAGAGATATATCCACGGCGGGAATAGAATAGAGTGCATTAAAAACTCACCAAACGTCCAAGAGGATGGAGACAACCGCGTGGAGTTGACGAAGTTCATCTGCCGAATGACTGTCCTCTTCATCTTGGCATAACAATGCTGCACGCGCTCTCTCTAGATTAGCTAACGCTAGTTAGCCTTTAGCTAAGCTAGCTACTAGCCGACATCATCATGGCTATCCCGACTGAACCACACGTTAGCACTCAATATTATAACGTAGCTAAAGCTAACTAGCTGTCCCTGCCTTTAGCCGGGATGGCTAGCCTGACTGAACTGTCTAACATGCAACAACTTTCATCTTCAGTCCATCTGCCGAATGACCGTCCTCTTCGTTTTGGCTCGCATAACTAAGCATAACCTCCAAAGCTGCACGCGCGAAATAGTCAAACGCAGCTGACGCACGCCGGCGTACACATGATGTAACCCCTCCCTTCGTTGAAACCAATAGTATGTCTGCTGCAGAGCCCCAGAGCTCCAATAGTGAGTATGTCTGCTGCAGAGCCGCAGAGCCAGGAACATTCTACAAATGTGTCTAATGTGAAATATATAAGCATATAAGCAAAACTAGATTTTAGGTCTGTGATGAAAAAGGGCCTCGCGGGAAGGGGGACCTCGCAAAAAAAAAAAAAAAATAATAATAATAATAATAATAATAATAATAATAATAAAAAAAAAAAAAAAATTTAATTTTTTTTAATTTTTTTTGTGCGAGGCCCCCCTTCCCGCGAGGCCCTGTGCGACCGCACTGCTCGCACACCCCCTGAGGCGGCCCTGCCGGGGAGGGTCATCAAGGAGAACCTGCCCTTTCTCAGTCCTTGCCCCACAATGGTGGAATGAACTACCCACACCAGTTAGGACAGCCGAAACCCGTCCAATCTTTCGCCGTCGACTAAATACACACTTCTTCAACCATTATCTGAAATTATATTCTTTTTTTATATATTTTTTTATAATAAAATCTAACCCTAACTAACCGTACTGTCATGCACTTGTCCTAATAAACTAACCTACACTGTAGCACGCAACACTTTGATGTATATAGTTACTCAGCTGATAGAGTTGTGCCCTTCCTGATGACTTGTTGTACAGAACTTGTAAGTCGCTTTGGATAAAAGCGTCAGCTAAATGACTAAATGTAAATGTACTCACAGTTGCACGAGGGTTTCGGACAGACAAACGCTAGGGTTTGAAAGCTCAATGTTGCTAATAAACATTTTAAATATTTTTTATAAACTGGTCAACACTGGTCAACACAGCTTTATTTCCGGCTTTGGGTGATCACAGCGCAGGCGCATCAGGCAGCTAAAACCGTTTTGAGCAGTGTTGACCAGTTTATAAAAAAAGATTTTAAATGTTTATTAGCAACGCCAAGCTTTCAAACCCTAGCGCTTGTCTGTCCGAAACCCCCGTGCAACTGTGAGTACCTTTGAAATTTCTCTGCGATACTTGTACGACGAGCATTTTGATAGAGAAAACCGAGACAGAGTTAATTATGGGATTTTTCTATGAAGGTATAAGGGACAGTGTATTCACTCGGTGCATCACAGTCCCGAAAGGGGCTCCCGCTTCTCTGAGTCTGCAGGACGACTGAGAGAACCACAACCCACTGGGCTCCGTGCAGCCTGTAGGACACACACACACACACACACACACACACACACACACACACACACACACACACACACACACACACACACACACACACACACACACACACACACACACACACACACACACACACACACACACACACACACACACACACACACACACACACACACTCACACACATGCACACTCACACACACACACACACACACACACACACACACACACACACACACACACACACACACACACACACACACACACACACACACACACACACACACACTCACACACACGCACACTCACACACACACACTCACACACAGTCGCACACGCACACTCACACACACACACACTTGCACACACACACACACGCACACACTCACTCACTCACACACACACGCGCACACACACAATCACAACCACACATACTCACGCACACTCAAATGCACACTTGGCAGAAATTAGACATTTGTTTCTGCTCTGGTCTCACGGAAGCGGCGGTGGGCTGGGGCTGTGTGTGTGTGTGTGTGTGTGTGTGTGTGTGTGTGTGTGTGTGTGTGTGTGTGTGTGTGTGTGTGTGTGTGTGTGTGTGTGTGTGTGTGTGTGTGTGTGTGTGTGTGTGTGTGTGTGTGTGTGTGTGTGTGTGTGTGTGTGTGTGTGTGTGTGTGAGAGAGTGGGTGGAACACACTCTGGGCGGAGGGTAGAGCAGTATTTGCATGTGTGCAGCCGTATACAGTATCCTATACAGCGCCGAGCATCTGATATATATTTGGGCGCCAGTCTCAATGCGTGGGAGAGGGAGCGGTGCTGCTACACTGTATGGCACGGCGCACTGTAACTTAGAAGTACGGCTTTTCTGTTGTATCCTGATTAGGTTAGGAAAACAAGACTAGGGGTGAGGATAGCTGTACTTATGTACATACAGTACTGTTTCGAAGTACTCGAGCTCGACCTGAGTATTTCTGTTTTAAAGTACTTTATACAAAAACACGTTATGCGCAACTTTCTGCAGGACCTGCTCTTCCCCCTCACTGTGCTCACTGGCGCCAGGTCTTTTTTTCAAACTGTCAAACGTTGTACGCTGTAGTAGTATAACTTAAACATAACCTTTGGAAGACAATGCATCAAGGACGGAATGCTCCAAAGAACTGAAATACAAGAATATTATAATAGTGCTGTCAATAGATTAAATTTTTTTTTACTAATTAATCTCACAATTTTCTGTAATTAATCTAGATTAATCTAGATAAAAAATAGCATTTTTCTACTTAAGACCGAAGCTTGTAACAGATACTTCAGTAAAATCATGGAATTAATGTAAAATCAACACAAAGAAAGTATATTTAGATTCAAAGACTATTTTAATAGCTTTCTTTGAATACAGTTTATCTCCTGTGAAATACAAATGTTCAACAAAACCATCAACATTGACTCAGCTAGACCTCTTTCTTATATCCGCGACGCTAAAATTGAAGATCTTTCACTCCATAGATTAATCTAGATTCATTTATTTTAATGCTTTAAATAATTTAAATTTATCTCCAAAGTTAAAGCAATAATTTTGACAGCCCTAATTATAATATAAAAATAATTTTGAGATTCAAATAGCTCCTACAAGTACGTTAAATCAAACGTAACTTTGTCGGCGGAGTAAGTCATGTTGACACTTTCCGTTTGATGAATGGCAGTTGAAACTTTCTACAACATTCTAAAGCCAGCGCAGTGGTATATTCATTCATGGTGATTTAACCGTGAGTGTATCATGAATATACTCACAGCTTAGAACGCTCTCACAATGTGTGGTCGGACCTACCTGTTGTATAATTTACCGTAAATATTGTAATAGTATACATTCTATATTATATAGAATATGTGTGAGACTATTACAATATTTATGGTAAATTACATTTACTTTTGCTCATGTATATGGTTTTTTATGCAGAGTTCTTCCACCGCTAATCGTGTACTGTACGTCAATCCTAAGTGCTGATACTAATTATTCCTTCTCTTCCTCCTTCCTCCGCTGTAGTATAATCACCATACATCTTCCTTACTGGAGGATGACAGACAGATTAATCTATGCTATCCCGATCCCTCTGGCTGTGGACTCTCTGTCAGCTAATCAATCACTGATAATCACCTGATAGATCTCACCACAACACACACTATAATACAGGTACCATGTTGGCTATGTGACCAAGCACTGTGACAACATCTGCAGGCCACGCAACCCGATCTGAGAAGCTGATCAGAGGCGGTGTTTTTCTAATTGTGGGCCGGGGCCCACGTGTAGGTCTTGGGAAGATTAAAATGGGTCCCTAAATGATTCTCTGGAAGTATAAATGGTAAAGATAGAAAGGTAAATGGTAAATGGTTTTATATATTTATATAGCTTTTATCCAAAGCGTTTTTGTTCCTCACATTCACCCATTCACTCACACATTCACATGAAGGCGGAGACAACCATGCAAGGTGTCAACCTGCTCGTCGGCAGCAGTTAAGTGTCTTGCTCAAGGACACTTCAACACACTGCCCGGGGGAGAAATCGAACCGGGAGCCTTCTGATTACCAGACGACCGCTCTACCTCCTGAGCTACTGTCGCCCAAGTATACTAGTCTGTACAAGTCCCAAGTATACTAGTCTGTACAAGTCCCAAGTATACTAGTCTGTACAAGTCCCAAGTATACTAGTCTGTACAAGTCCCAAGTATACTAGTCTGTACACTCTCCGTACTCTCAGCTCTCAACATTGAAACGTAGATATGTTGAATAAAGCACTGGTCTAATAGCAGGGGAAATGTTGTCCCATACAGACAATAATCTGCCAAATCAGTTTTGGGGATGTAGTAGGAATATTTATTCTGAAAATGTAGGTCGTTTGAAACGTTGAAAACCACTGATGAAGCGGTCAGTGTGTGGGGTTTCCTTTAACCCTTTCACTGCCGCACTGCCAAGCGGTTAACCCTTTCACTGCGGCAATACACAGAATGTTAACCCTTTCACTGCCGCACAACAGCAGGTTAACCATTTCACTGCCACACTACAGAAGGTTAACCCTTTACTATCACACTACCGACGGTTACAGAGGTTAAGGTTAGAACTTGGGTTAGGGACAGTTGGTCCTGGATCAGTGCTTATCTGACTTGATGGGGCGACAGTGGCTCAGGAGGTAGAGTGGTCGTCTGGTTAATCGGAAGGTTCCCGGTTCGATTCCCATTCCTCCTGGGCAGCGTGTCGAAGTGTCTTTGAGCAAGGCGCTTAACCCCTAATTGCTCCTGATGAGCAGGTTGGCACCTTGCATGGTCACCTCCGCCGTCGGTGTGTGAATGAATGGGAACAAAAATTGTAAAGCGCTTTGGAGAAAAGCTCTATATAAATGGATAAAAGCTCTATATAAATGGATAAAAGCTCTATATAAATGGATAAAAGCTCTATATACATGGATATAAGCTCTATATAAATGGATAAAATCTCTATATAAATGGATAAAAGCTCTATATAAATGGATAAAAGCTCTATATAAATGGATAAAATCTCTATATAAATGGATAAAAGCTCTATATAAATGGATAAAAGCTCTATATAAATGGATAAAATCTCTATATAAATGGATAAAAGCTCTATATAAATGGATAAAATCTCTATATAGATGGATAAAAGCTCCATATAAATGGATAAAAGCTCTATATCAGGGGTGGCCAACCAGTCAGAGACTAAGAGCCACAAAAAAATGACTGTGGTACCACAAAGAGCCACACCATATACCAGCGTTTTTCAACCTTTTTTTCAGTCACGGCACCCTTCATGTGTTTATAGGTCTCACCCTCTGGCCTCTGAAGTTGCTAATGTCTTTTTTATTTGGGCCTCACAGGGTTAAAAGTACCCTGTGAGACCCACGGTTGCAAAATTACAAAATCACTTTTAGCCATTTAAAAAAATAATGTTTATTTAAAAAATGTTAAAGGGGAACTATTTGACTATTTCTTTCACTATTTGAGCACTTTTACACAATTCCTGTGAGTCTATGGAACACCTAGGTTTTTTTCAAAAAAAATGCATTGTTTTGTATTTCTAATCAAGTACTAAAAACCGCATTTTTCTACCTCAAGATCTTAAGCCGTTTTTAGGCTGGGCTCCAACCACTGTGTGGCCTGGTGCCAACTGCCACATCAACTGCCACATTATTATGCAGCTGAGAAATCTCTGACATCACAGATATGCACATTTTCAGATGACTCAGTTCAGTGAGGGTGAATATTGTGAGAGGAGAATTGGAAGAATTCGCCAATATGAGAATTAGAGACATATATCCTATTAATATAAGTCCACATAGCTAAGAAACAATGGTAAACACTGAAAAAAGCCATTTATAAGATAGTTCCCCTTTAAGCACATGTATAGTCAATTGGTCCTGTTGTTCAGCCTCACAATGCTATTTGATAGTAAATGTGTTTATATGTCCCACCCTCTGGCCTCTGAAGTTGCTAATTTCTTTTTAATTTGGGCCTCACAGGGTTAACCTCTTAAGCCCGAGATATACAGTAAAAGTGTATATTTTCAGCATTATGTTTGTTTACCAATTATTTTAACTGTTATTAGTGAAATATAAGATTATAGAAATCTCAGGGCATTGAGTCGGAAACCGGCGCATATTGACAGGAGGAAGTGGCACAGCCAAAAGTGAGTGTAGTCTTTTGAAGGAAGAGACTCAGGGCTTTCAAATTTCGAAAAACTACCCTACCCAGCTCACACCAGCCCCTGTCAATCATCTGACTTCTGGATTTACTTTTTAATTTCTCTTATTTTTTGGGATTATCTCCCACAAACCTGAACGTTATTGCCATAAAACAGAACGCAGTTAGTTTCTCTACCTTTCTGTGAACGTCTTGCAAAAAACGGTGTTGCAATATGATGAAGAATGGTGGAGAAATTTACATTATAAAAAAGATGGCAGAATTCAGTACTGTATCTACAAAACCTTCTGTTTAATCATCTTCCCTTTATTCATTTGCTTAGATTTTTCAGGTCTGGTCAATTTTAGCATGGTGTTATTTACAGTCAAAGATAATTTTTTTTTTAAATAGAATTGATATTCTCCTTTGGTTCATTACAATTTACTCAAGCCTAGTAACAGACACACTATTTCTGACACTGATCCATATATGTCCCTAGATTCAGATACCAAGAACATGCAAATGGACCATTTAAAAAAAATTGTAAATGTTTATTCTACGTCCTTATGGAATGAGTGAAAAAAAAAAAGGGTAAAAAAAGAAATAAAAAAAAATATTTTTTTTAAATTTTTTTTTTATATTTTTTTTTGGATGGAAGAGCCGCACATTGACGGGCAAAGAGCCGCATGCGGCTCGCGAGCCGCGGGTTGGCCACCCCTGCTCTATATAAATGGATAAAATCTCTATATAAATGGATAAAATCTCTATATAAATGGAGAAAAGCACTATATAAATGGATAAAAGCTCTATGGATAAAAGCACTATAAATTGATAAAAGCACTATATAAATGGAGAAAAGCACTATGGAGAAAAGCACTATAAATGGATAAAAGCACTATATAAATGGATAAAAGCACTATATAAATGGATAAAATCTCTATATAAATGGAGAAAAGCTCTATGGATAAAAACACTATATAAATGGATAAAAGCACTATATAAATGGATAAAATCTCTATATAAATGGAGAAAAGCACTATATAAATGGACAAAAGCTCTATGGATCAAAGCACTATATAAATGGATAAAATCTCTATATAAATGGATAAAAGCACTATATAAATGGATACAATCTCTATATAAATGGATAAAAGCACTGTATAAATGGATAAAATCTCTATATAAATGGATAAAAGCACTATATAAATGGATAAAAGCTCTATATGAATGAATTAATTAATTAATGACTTTTATTTATATAGCACCCTTCACAGCACGAATGCACAGGGTGCTTTACAACAGTTTAGTATATAAAAACTAAAACTAAAACTAAATCAGAAATAAATGACAACAACAACAGACAGCAGTTAAAAAACAGTGAAACCAGATCAAAAGTAGAATAAAATAATTTAGATAAAATCATCAGTCACTAATTAAAAACAAAACTATAGAACAGTGAGGACAAGAAAAGGCGCCTATGCATGATCAAAAGCCTGTCTGAACAAATGTGTTTTTAGTTGTTTTTTAAAAGAGTTTTCAGAGGGGGCAGTTTGCAGGTCCAGGGGGAGAGCGTTCCAGAGCCTTGGTGCTGTCACCTCGAAGGCTCGATCACCCCTTGTTTTCAGCCTGGACCTGGGGACCACCAGGAGGTGCTGATCGGCAGATCTGAGTGAGCGGGTGTTGGTGTAGGGATGGATGAGTTCAGTGATGTAGATAGGGGCCTGACCGTGGAGTGCTCTGAAAGTAAAAGTGAGGACTTTGAAGTGAATTCTATAGTGTACCGGGAGCCAGTGCAGGGAAGCCAGAATGGGAGTGATGTGACATGATTTTTTTGACCTTGTGAGTAGCCTGGCTGCAGCATTTTGGACCATTTGTAGTTTGTCTGTGGATGATTTGGTGAGACAGGTGAAAAGTGAGTTGCAGTAGTCAAGCCTAGAGGAAATAAAAGCATGCACGGACAGTTATAGTTCAGAGTGAGATATGATGGTGCGTAGTTTTGCAATGTTTCTGAGGTGAAAAAAGCAGGTGCGTGTGAGTGTTTTGACATGTTTGTCTAGGTTCATGGCCTGGTTTCTCAGGTGGGGACGTATGTTGTCTTTAAGAGACCCCAAGTGAGTGGCCACTCTAGCTGTAGTCTTTTCAGCTGCTATGTTTCAAGTTTCAAGTTTCTTTAATAGTTGTCATACAGAAGTACAGAATACTTTTATACAAAATGCTTCTTACTGTTACGCTCCAGAGACTGTGCAAGACAAGATAAGTATGAAATAAAATAATATAGTATAGCATGTAAATTATAAGTAAAAAATGAGGTCACAGTGTTCAGTATAGACATATGTACAATGTTCGATGCAGAATAGACGTAACTGAGTTACCATATAATATACAATATACTATGCAGTGTACTAATATACAATACTATATAGTGCAAGGCAGAAATGGGATGAGGTGCAATTTAGGTACAATTTACAGTAGGTGTACGAGTTGTAGTGCAAATCCTTTATCAATAAATATAAAGTGTGTTTGTGTGATCTAAAGTGTGGAGAGTGGGTGCTGCAGTGTGTTGTTTGTTTAAGTGAGTGTGTGCGTGTGGGTGTGTGTGCTGCAGTGTTGTGCTAGTTACTGAAAAATAGTAACTCAGTTACTTTACTAGTTACTTCATTTCAAAGTAACTTCGTTACTGTACTAGTTACTTACACCCAAAAGTAATGAGTTACTGTGAAAAGTAACTATTTAGTTATTTAAAAAAAAAAAAAAAAAAAAATTGCTCAAGTCCCATGCCCCATATACTCAAAATCGGTTGATCAACTTGACAGTTTCCATTCACATCACCGAACTCTGCTAAGCAATGTGGTCTAGAGCGTTTCATTATATATTCCCTCCCCGCTGTATGTATATTTCTCTCCCACCCACCCACCCCCTCCTAATGTACAGTCCCCTCCCCATCATATGTATATACTCTGTCAGGATCTAGGGGTAACAGTACTGTATATTTGAATACCGCTTATGTCACAAATGTATCAGTACTAAATACCTATATGTCCCTATGCCATAAATGTCATGTATGTTGTGTATGTCATAAATGTCTATATGAATTGAAAATGGGGGACCCTGATGGAAACAAGACAAACGTCTTTCTCAGGTCTGCATCCCCTTAACAATTGTATGTATTGAGCCGTACTGTATTGTACCCATTCTGCAATCTGTTAAATAAAGTTTTCATTCATTCATTCATTCATCCATTCATTAATTCATTCATAACCATCTTGCAGCGTTGTTATCAAAGCATTGCAACGTTAGAATAGTTAGGATATCAATTGTGCATGAAAGGACTATATTTATATTGTTTGATTAGTATTATGAGATTCCCTGGCAGATTTCGTACAGTCAAAATCCGTTGATCTTGAGTTTCAGTGAACACATTGCACTCACCGTCACCAGTCTGCGGTGGTCGAGATGTAACGTTAGTCCAGTTGACTCCAGCAGCCCTTCAAACATGTTCTTTATCTCGTTTCCATGTTGTATATTAATTATCTCTCCAAGTAGTTGCTAAATGGTTTGTTAGTTCGTTATTATTACTGCGTTCTTATTATGTAGATTCATAGCGAGCGTCCTCTTGTTGTTTACTGTAGAGAGCGCCTATTTCTTTCAGAACGTCAGTGGCCAATCAGAAGTGCGAAACCAGAATGAGGCTACGGAAAGAAATAATAATAATAATAATACTTCGTTTTATATAGCGCCTTTCAGTCTACAGTAAACAAAACAAACGCAGGCGAAATAAGGACGCTCGCTATGAATCTACATAAAAAGAACGCAGTAACGAACTAACAAACCATTCAGTAACGTAAGTAGCGTTACTGAATTTCAAAAGTAATGCGTTAGAGTACTAGTTGCGGCAAAAAGTAACTTCGTTTCTGTAACGCGTTACTTTGTAACGCGTTAGTCCCAACACTGGTGTGCTGTGTGCATTTGATGGTTGTTGCATAGTGTTTATTGTTCGTTTAGCAGCCTGATGGCCTGGGGATAGAAGCTTCTTCTGAGTCTTTCTGTGCTCGCCTTAAGACTCCGGTATCGCTTGCCTGACCGCAGCAGTTCAAAGAGGCAGTTGTTCGGGTGGCTGGAGTCCTTGATGATTCTCTTAGCCTTCCCCCTGCACCGCTTGTTGTAAATGTTCTGGAGGGTGGGAAGCCCCCCTCCAATTGTGCATTCGGCTGAACGTGTCACTCTTTGACGTGTCACTCTTTGTAGTCTGCTACGGTCTTGTGCAGTGCTATTCCCAAACCAGGAGGTGATGTTGCCAGTCAGGATGCTCTCTATTGTACATGAGTAGAAGTTCCTAAGGATCTTCTGACTGACTTGGAACTTCCTTAGGCGCCTGAGGAAGTAGAGGCGTTGTCGTGCCTTCTTCACAACACTGTCAATGTGTGTGGTCCATGTCAAGTCCTCGGATATGTGGGCTCCGAGGTACTTGAAACTGTTCACTCTCTCAACCGGTGCCCCGTCGATGCTGAGGGGGCTGTAGTCCTTGACCCCCGACCTCCTGAAGTCCACAATCATCTCTTTTGTTTTGCTGACGTTCAGGGAGAGGCAGTTCTCCTGACACCACTGTGACAGATTCTCTACCTCTTCCAGGTAGGCCCTCTCGTCGTTGGCAGAGATCAGGCCCACCACTACTGTGTCATCAGCAAATTTGATGATTGTGTTGTTGTTCCGCTGTGCCACGCAGTCATGTGTGTACAGGGAGTAGAGGAGGGGGCTCAGAACACAGCCCTGGGGGCCCCTATGTTGAGCGTGATGGATGAGGAGGTGCAGTTGCCTGCTCTTACCACCTGGGGTCTGCCCGTCAGGAAGTCCAAGACCCACTGGCAGAGGTCATAGTTCAAGCCCATGTCCCTGAGCTTGGCTATGAGTTTGGAGGGGACTATGGTATTGAATGCTGAGCTGTAGTCGATGAACAGCATTCTCACATAGTTCCCCTGCCTCTTGTCCAGGTGTGATGCTGCTGTGTGCAGCACATGGGCTATGGCGTCCTCCGTGGACCTGTTGGGGCGATAAGCAAATTGCAGGGGGTCCAGGTTGATGGGGAGGGAGGAACAGATGTAGCCCTTCACTAGCTTCTCAAAGCACTTCATGGCTATGGAGGTGAGGGCTACAGGGCGGTAGTCGTTGAGGCAAGCGGGCGTAGATTTTTTGGGTACAGGGATGATGGTGGACTTCTTCAGACAGGTGGGGATGACAGCCTGTTCCAAGGACAGGTTGAAGATGTCAGTGAATACCGGGGCCAGTTGGTCGGCACAGACTTTTAGGACGCGGCCGGGGATGCCGTCCGGTCCTGCTGCCTTCCTGATATTCACTTTTTTAAAGGTCCGCCTCACCTCATGCTCACCCTGAACACTGAGTCTCCATCAGCAGACCCCCCCCCCCCATTGCCGTGGTTTGTAGGCTGGTGTTGTTATTCACAGCCTCAAACCTCGCATAGAAGGAATTGAGATCATTTGCTAAGGAGATGTCACTGTTCAGTTTGAGGGAGGTGCCTTTGTAGTCTGTCATTGTTCTGAGGCCCTGCCACATACCTCTAGAGTCAGCCTATGATCAGCACCTCCGTTTTTTTACCATTTAATTGGAGGAAGTTACTCCCCATCCAACTCTCAATGCTGAGCAGGCACTCCTGGAGAAGGCTGAGTTTCTCCAAATTGTCGGGTTTAAAAGAGCAGAGTAATTGTATGTCGTCTGCGTAGCAGTGGTATTTAATGCAGGTGAATTTATTGATGAGGAGGCCTAGAGGAAGCATATAAATGGCAAAAAGGAGTGGTCCTAGCACCGATCCCTGTGGTACCCCACATGAGAGGGGGGTGGCGTCAGATTTAAAAGGACCCACAGCCACCGAGAACGTTCTCTCCCTTAGATAAGAGGCAAACCCAGAGATGCCCACCCACTCCCTGAGCCTGTCCAAAAGGATGCTGTGGTTGACCGTATCAAACGCTGCACTCAGGTCTAACAGGACCAGAACAGAGCATTCACCGGAGTCAGCGGACATCAACAAATCAACAAATGGAGAAAAGCACTATATAAATGGATAAAAGCTCTATATAAATGGATAAAATCACAATATAAATGGATAAAAGCACTATATAAATGGATAAAAGCTCTATATAAATGGATAAAATCACTATATAAATGGATAAAAGCACTATATAAATGGATAAAAGCTCTATATAAATGGATAAAATCACTATATAAATGGATAAAAGCTCTATGGATAAAAGTTCTATATATAAATGGATAAAATCACTATATAAATGGATAAAAGCTCTATATAAATGGATAAAAGCACTATATAAATGGATAAAAGCTCTATGGATAAAAGCTCTATATAAATGGATAAAAGCACTATATATAAATGGATAAAAGCACTATATAAATGGATAAAAGCTCTATATAAATGGATAAAAGCTCTATGGATAAAAGCTCTATATAAATGGATAAAAGCACTATATAAATGGATAAAAGCTCTATATAAATGGATAAACGCTCTATATAAATGGATACAAGCACTATATAAATGGATAAAAGCTCTATATAAATGAATACAAGCTCTATATAAATGGATAAAAGCTCTATATAAATGGATAAAAGCTCGGTATAAATGGATACAAGCACTATATAAATGGATAAAAGCTCTATATAAATGGATAAAAGCTCTATATAAATGAATAAACGCTCTATATAAATGGATAAAAGCTCTATGGATAAAAGCACTATATAAATGGATAAAAGCTCTATGGATAAAAGCACTATATAAATGGATAAAAGCTCTATATAAATGGATAAAAGATCTATGCATAAAAGCACTATATAAATGGATAAAAGCACTATATAAATGCACCATTTACCATTTTGACCGAATCTGGGAGGCACATATGCACCCATGTTTGTTGTTGTTGTTGTGGTGTTGGATACAGAGATTATTAGCATTTGTTAGCAATGCTAGTGGAATTCAATAGCAGGGCAAAAACATGTTAAAAGTCCTTTAACTACTTTAAATACTTTTGATGGGACAGAAACGACTTTCAGTTTCTAGCAAATGGGACGGACTCTCCCTTTAACTTGCAGCAAAGTAGTAACACGGGATTCAGTTTCCCAAAAGCGTAGTGATGAAATCACCTCGGCCGATTGGTTTACAGTGGGACACAGATTATCCTGCAGTAATGTTTCTTTGTGGGGAGAGCGTGCAGACCCCAACCTGGCCCGTCAGAACCCAGAGAAGATGAGCAGAGGGGAGGAGGAGGAGTAGGAGGAGGAGAAGCAGACCCCGGCCTGGCCCGTCAGAACCCAGAGAAGATGAGCAGAGGGGAGGAGGAGGAGGAGGAGGAGAAGCAGACCCCGGCCTGGCCCGTCAGAACCCAGAGAAGATGAGCGGTGGGGAGGAGGAGGAGGAGGGGAAGAGGAGGAGGAGGAAGAGCAGACCCGTCCCACTCCACTACCGGCCGCAGCCACGCGTGCCAATTTCAACCACAACCATAACTTTATTCCTGCCTTAACTTGAAGGCAAATTTAAAGCGAATGCAGAAATCAGCGAGGGGTCATTACAACACTTTATCTGTCCCAGCTGCTTGGGAATGCAGCGTAACGAGAGAGAGAGAGAGAGAGAGAGAGAGAGATCGAGAGAGAGAGGGGGGGGGGAGATAGATGGGGAGAATGGTTAAGAGAGCTACATACTGAATACAACATTAATTTGTTATTACAAACTGAATACAAAATAAAAGTATGTTAGTATGAACAGACACATATAATGTACATATAACGCACATGCACACACATACACACACACATACGGCATCTCTCTATCCCTCTGTCTTTCTATCTCCCTCTCCCTCTCTCTCTCCGCCTCCCCCTCTCTCTCTCTCCCCCTCTCCCCCTCTCTCCCTCTCCTCCTCTCCTCCCTCTCTCCTCCCCCCTGTGTCAGACAGGGGAGGTGCATGCAGAGCAGACAGTGCCACTTAGGAGCTGGCTTTCATCTGTGTGGGTGGGAGATGCCAGATACCCGACGTTGGCTCAAAGTCACTGGTGTAAGATGAACACACACACACACACACACACACACACACACACACACACACACACACACACACACACACACACACACACACACACACACACACACACACACACACACACACACACACACACACACACACACACAGACACACACACAGACACACACACACACACACACACACACACACACACACACACACACACACACACACACACACACACACACACACACACACACACAGATACAGATACAGCCACAGACACACACACACAGATACAGATACAGCCACACACACACACACACACACACACACACACACACACACACACACACACACACACACACACACACACACACACACACACACACACACACACACACACACACACACACACACACACACACACACACACACACACACACACACACACACACACACAGATACAGATACAGCCACAGACACACACACACAGATACAGATACAGCCACAGACACACACACACACACACACACACACTAAGGCTGAGCCCGAACCCTGTTTTTAGGGTTCGAACGTTCGCCAGGGTTTATCGAACGAACGTTCGAACGTTCGTTTTTTGTAAATTTTTTAATAATTTTTTTTTTTTATTACTTTTTTTTTTGTATATAATTTTTTTTTTTTATTATTATAGATCCTACGGAGGGCGGCATTGCATAATCTATTGTTGAAAAAACATGTTGTTTACAGTGGTGGCTGTTCATGTAAACATGTAATTAAACAAAGCACTCAGAAAAAAATAAACAAGCTACTGAGTACTGCATAAAGTTCCTACTTATGATAAACAATAGCCCTTGCACACCGCAGTCACGTAAGGGGCTAGATAAACAAATGCATTCGTTTTGTGGCATTTTAACGTTATATAGTTAGTGTTACACGTTCAATAACAGGTATTCACTCTTGGTCGACGGGAAGGAGAGAGGCGCGCGCCTCGGCTCCTTCCACCGTCTACCTCTGAACGGGGGACGGCAGAGAGACAGAGAGACACCGGCGCGGGGGTCCCGCCGGGCTCCCAACACGCCTGCCGCCTCGGCCAGAGTTGTTTCCAACGCAACCACCTCCCGCCATGAAGCTCGCGCTCCGTGGCCGAAAAAGGCTGGTATGCATTAATGATCCTTCCGCAGGTTCACCTATGGAAAGTTGTTACGACTTTTACTTCCTCGGCGGGGAGCTAACGCTACGTTAATGCTTCTCTCAAGCAGATCAATGGCGGCATTGCCGGAAGTAAAAAAAATAATAAACGCTTGCCGATTGGTGGTAACAGCAGAGGCGGGTGCAAGCGGTGTGACGTAATTGGCAGAATCGCCTGTCATTCAATCAAAATTGTTCTATTGCATTGGTTGAGACTAGAGCTCTGGTTGAGTATCCAGCAACAGCCCGGCAGACCGGGCAGAGACCATACTGGTTGAGCCGAGCGACTCGGGGGACGCGCCGCTTCACATCGCCTCACCGTCGTTGCGCCTGCTTTATTTTTTTTCACCGAACGTTCGAACCCATTAATTAAAGTCCGAATGTCAGCTTAACGAACGAACGTTCGAACGTTCGAACGTTCGGGCTCAGCCTTAACACACACACACACACACACACACACACACACACACACACACACACACACACACACACACACACACACACACACACACACACACACACACACACACACACACACACACACACACACACACACACACAGACACAGACACAGACACACACACACACACACACACACACACACACACACACACACACACACACACACACACACACACACACACACACACACACACACACACACACACACACACACACACACACACACACACACACACACAGGGGCGTAGCTGGGGGGGGGGGGGGTAGCTTAGGATGATTCCAAGGGCCCAACACTTTTCTTTTTTTTCTTTTTTTACATTTACATTTACTATTATTGATGCTCTCATTGATACTATGTTTGTTTCTGAAGTGTGTGTGTGTGTGTGAGATATATATATAGAGAGAGGGGGGGCTTTGGTAGACTATTGCATTGGTCCATTCATTGAAGATGAACGCAATGCGACATCCTTTACTAGGCTCACCCACCAACAGTGTAGGTGCTGAACTGCTGATCCGAATGTATAGGTAAAAACCATATTATGCGTTTTCATCAATAAAAAAATGGCCAAAAGCAATTCCCCTCGCGCGCTAACGTGCGCTTGCATTGACTGGGGGTCTACAAATACATTCTTTCGTGGGGCCCAGAATCTGGAGCTACACCCCTGCACACACACACACACACACACAGATACAGATACAGCCACAAACACACACACACACACACACACACACACACACACACACACACACACACACACACACACACACACACACACACACACACACACACACACACACACACACACACACACACACACACACACACACACACACACACACACACACACACACACACACACACACACACACACACACACACACACACACACACACACAGAAACACAGACACACACACACAGACACAGACAGACACAGACAGACACACACAGACACACACACACACAGACACATACACACACACACAGACACACAAACACAGACACAGACACACACACAGACAGACACACACAGACACACACACACACACACAGACACACAGACACAGGAGAGACGTGCTGACAGGACCTCTGGTCTCTCTCTCTCTCTTTTCTCTCTCAGCAGGAAGGAGAGATGTGCTGACAGGACCTCTCTCTCTCTCTCTATCTCTCTCTCTTTCTCTCTCTCTCTCTCTCTCTCTCGCTCTCTCTCTCTCTCTCTCTCTCTCTCTCTCTCTCTCTCTCTCTCTCTCTCTCTCTCAGCAGGAAGGAGAGAGGTGCTGACAGGACCTGTGGTCTGGTCTCTCTCTCAGCAGGAAGGAGGAGAGACATGCTGACAGGAAGATCAGAAGCATGTTTATTATCTTCCACCCACAGAGGCACAGACACAGATCTGAACCGAAGGGATTGCGCATTTTAATGTTGACAGTGTAGATTAAATCACAAAATCCATGGATACAAGTCATTTTAATCCTCAGGATTTCGAACAGAGTTTACATTTAAAACGTGTTAAAACTGTATATATTCATGAAAAACTGTTCTTACAGTTATTATTTCAGCTTGGGGGGGTTTGTATTATATTATTATATACATTTTTTATTGTGTGTTTATTAAATAAAGAAAATGTAATCTATATTGTATCGCCTCAAAGACACACACAGAACTCGTTGGGGGGAAAAAGTGTCTTGATGCATCAATCAATGGAGCGGGTCGGGACACACGTGACCGGAGATGAGATGACCTACGACCTTTCTGAAACGCCCTGCCTGCCGCGGCCCATGTTAACCCTTTCACTACCACACTACCAAAGGGTTAACCCTTTCACTGCGACAATACAGAATGTTAACCCCCTCACTGTCACATGACAAATGGTTAACCCTTTCACAACCACACTACAGAAGGTTAACCCTTTCACTACCACAGGTTAACCTTTCACCACTACACTACCAAATGGTTAACCATTTCACTACCCCACTACAGAATGTTAACCCTTTCACCATTAACCGTCTGTAGTGTGGCAGTGAAAGGGTTAACCTTCTGTAGTGTGGTAGTGAAAGGGTTAACCCTTTGTAGTGTGGTAGTGAAAGGGTTAACCTTCTGTAGTGTGGTAGTGAAAGGGTTAACCTTCTGTAGTGTGGCAGTGAAAGGGTTAACCCTTTGTAGTGTGGTAGTGAAAGGTTAACCTTCTGTAGTGTGGTAGTGAAAGGGTTAACCTTCTGTAGTGTGGTAGTGAAAGGTTAACCTTCTGTAGTGTGGTAGTGAACAGGTTAACCTTTTGCCGTGTGGTAGTGAAAGGGTTAACCTTCTGTAATGTGGTAGTGAAAGGGTTAACCTTCTGTAATGTGGTAGTGAAAGGGTTAACCTTCTGTAACCTCCCTCTCCCCGTCTCTTTTACACAAACCTCCGATGCCGTGACACTGACGTGAGTAGCATGTGGGCTCTTCCCCTGCCACCTCACGCAAGAGATCCTTCCATCAGGAACGGAAAGAAACAAATCCAGACAAACTGGATCCGACGCGAGCGCTCTGGAAGCCAAACTAAGCTGAATTCGACACCCAGGAACAATGACTCAGATGAAGCTGAACATACATTGCTCACATTGACATCATGCGTATCGTGTCCTCCTGACCGACATTACATTTTACATTTAGTCATTTAGCTGACGCGTCTTATCCAAAGTGACTTACAGATTGTGAGCAGCAAGCCAGCAGGAGGGGGGTACATCTCTCTGGCAGCTAAGGGTCAGTGGCGTTGTTCCATCAAATACTCTTGAGTGTTACATTCTGAGTGCATAATAGTATAGACATATTAGCATGATGGGTATAAGTATAGTAGCAGGGCCGCCTGGGAGAAATGCGAGGCCCTGTGCGAGATTTTACCCTAAAAGGTAAAAAAAAATAAAAAATCATACAGTCAACATATTCTTAAATAATAGCGCTGCCCGAGGCTAGGCATGATACAGTCAACATATAGCAAGAGAGAGAGCGAGAGAGAGCTCCCGTTCTACAGTCAATATACAGTGTTATCGCTGCACAGATCCGGCAATGCCCCTGACCCTCCACCAGAGCAAGGCCAGAGAGAGAGAGAGAGAGAGACACATTGGAAAGAAACAACCCAAAACCAGAGCAAATTGAAATGCTATTTGGCCCTAAACAGAGAGTACACAGTGGCAGAATACCTGAGCACTGTGACTGACCCAATACTAAGAAGATCCTTGACTAGGTACAGACTCGGCGAGCACAGCCTAGCCATCGAGAAAGGCCGCCATAGGCAGACCTGGCTCCCAAGCGAAGACAGACCCACTGCACACAAGATGAGGTGGAAACAACCTGCCCACTATACCAAGACATACTTCCCACAAATTGCAAACACCCAAAGAAATACAAGAATGTGAAATAAAGCCCATTTGAATTGAAGAGAGAGAGATAGAGCATGTCTGTGTGTGTTAGAAAGAGAGAGATAGAGAGAGATCATGTCTGTGTGTGTGTGTGTGTGTGTTAGAGAGAGAGCATGTATGAGAGAGATAAGCAAAGATGAGCCCCTAAAGGATATTCAACTTTTAATGGAAGAACAAAACAGAAGGAAAAGATAACTTCACAAAGGCAACATGAATATACATAGATCCAAAATGACAAAGATCAACACTTAAATCCAAAGAGAAGAGGGTCTATACCAGAGAAAACAAAGTAGCAAGGAGCCAATGGCCGACATCAGCTAAATAGGCTAACTGCAAATAGAGTAGCCAGGTACTGACACCAGGCCACACACCGTTAGCTACTAGAACAGCTAGCCGGCCCGTTTGGCTCAATATAACGTTAGCTAGCCGGCCCGCTTTGGCTCAATATAACATTAGCTACAACAGCTAGCCGGCCCGTTTGGCTCCCGAGAGAGAGAGAGAGATATATCCACGGCGGGAATAGAATAGAGTGCATTAAAAACTCACCAAACGTCCAAGAGGATGGAGACAACCGCGTGGAGTTGACGAAGTTCATCTGCCGAATGACCGTCCTCTTCATCCTGGCATAACAATGCTGCACGCGCTCTCTCTAGGTTAGCTAGCGCTAGTTAGCCTTTAGCTAAGCTAGCTACTAGCCGACATCATCATGGCTATCCCGACTGAACCACACGTTAGCACTCGATATTATAACATAGCTAAAGCTAACTAGCTGTCCCTGCCTTTAGCTAAGCCGACATGGCTAGCCTGACTGAACTGTCTAACATGCAACAACTTTCATCTTCAGTCCATCTGCCGAATGACCGTCCTCTTCCTCTTGGCTGGCATAACTAAGCATAACCTCCAAAGCTGCACGCGCGAAATAGTCAGAAGCAGCTGATGCACGCCGGCGTACACATGATGTAACCCCTCCCTTCGTTGAAACCAATAGTATGTCTGCTGCAGAGCCCCAGAGCTCCAATAGTGAGTATGTCTGCTGCAGAGCCGCAGAGCCAGGAACAAGTCACACACATTCTACAAACGTGTCTAATGTGAAATATATAAGCATATAAGCAAAACTAGATTTTAGGTCTGTGATGAAAAAGGGCCTCGCGGGAAGGGGGGCCTCGCAAAAAATAAAAAATAAAAAATAAATAATAATAATAATAAAAAAGGCCCTGTGCGACCGCACTGCTCGCACACCCCCTGAGGCGGCCCTGCATAGTAGTACAGACGTATTAGCATGATAGGTAGTAGCATAAGTATAGTAGCATATTAGTATAGACGTATTAGCATGATAGGTAGTAGCATAAGTAGTAGCATATTAGTATAGACGTATTAGCATGATAGGTAGTAGTATAAGTATAGTAGCATAGTATCATAGACTTATTAGCATGATAGGTAGTAGTAGTATAAGTATAATATCATAGACTTATTAGC